>NC_058130.1:247788057-247996144 GCF_016433145.1 Gracilinanus agilis | reverse complement strand
GAAGAAGAAGAAGAAGAAGAAGAAGAAGAAGAAGAAGAAGAAGAAGAAGAAGAAGAAGAAGAAGAAGAAGAAGAAGAAGAAGAAGAAATCTATGCAACAATTGTAGGTATAAGTACAAGAAAAACAATAGGGTTTTAAAAATGTCAGCTCCCCCTCTTCCCCTCCCATCTAAGGTCTGGAAACTAGGGATTATGATATCTCTTTCATACCAGTTTATCTTTTCTGTCTCTGGAGTTCCCTTTCCAGTCCAATAACTATTATATAGCAGAATAAATATATGAGGGACATAGTGGCAATATGATTTTGGCAACTAGATCAGGGACAGTTCAAATAGAAAACTAACTTTCCTCTCCTTTTTTATTCCTCCTCTCCAATTCAAAGAAGAGAATTGGTGGTTCCCAGTTAATTGTCCACTAAGAAAAAGATTATCTCCAGGCATAAATGCCCAGGAAGTGCAAAAATTAAATTTCCCTTTGCAACATCAACTCAACCTCAGTGTCCATAAATACTAAGATATGGTGCAGTATTTATTTAATAATACAGGAGGAATATAGTCTATTGATTACATCAAAGGACATGGAGTCAAAATATCTTGGCTGCCTTCCTGACTCCAGCTCTGACTTACTGACCTTAAGCATGCTTCTTTGCTCTTTTGATCTGTAACAGCAGTAAAATAAGGATAAATAATGCTGCAGTAAGCTTTTTCCTACTGGGTTCTGGCATAAGGACAAATCTCTTGGAGCAAAGGCAGAGTTGACCCTGAGCTTATGCCCAGCGCCCCTGACTGAGACGACTAAATGGGAGGCAGCATTGGCTGTAGGGGCAGAGACTTCTAACATTAGATGACTTGGCAATTGTCAAGATAAATGCCATCATCAAGATAAATCACCATCCTGGGAGGACTCAACTAAAATGGGGTGTTCAGGTCCTTGAGGGACCAGGTTCTGGACAGCTTCCTTCTCACCAGCTCAACCACATAATCTAGTTGTTCTGTATAGGCACAGGAGAGACGGCTTTCCTGAACATCAAGATCCAGGACAAATTGGAACAGGTTTTCTATTCTACTCACTGATTCTACATCAACCCTACCCCATCTACACACCCAGATATATCTCTGTTTGCATATATTCTCCTCTATGCCTTCTTCCTCCCAGGGTGGAAGATGGAATCAATCCCTAGGTTGGGGGTTGGGGAGAGTGGGAGAAGATGCAAATGGTTTGGCAAGTAGAACACAGACGACATATAGATCATAATCATCCCACAGAAACTCATTGCCTTTAAGGCAAAGTATGCCAAGCAGTTCCTCTATAGCTCAGGGCACTTTTTGGCAAAGCAGTTTCAGAAGGCACAGTGCCCAGTTTCAGAGTGGCTCACTAACTCTATGATAATCTGTGGCTACTGCAATGGGAAGAAACAAGACTGAACTCACACTGATCATCAACCTGTTCACTGGAGAGAATCTGTGGCAGGTCCTGGTGAATGCCATTGTCAAGATAAATCACCATCTTGGGAGGACTCAACTAGAATAGGGTGGGCAAGTCATTGAGGGACCAGGTTCTGGACAGCTTCCTCCTCACCAGCTCGACCACATAATCTCATTGTTCTGCATAGGCATAGGAGAGTCTGCTTACCTTGAACATCAAGATCCAGGACAAATTGGAACAACTTTTCCCTTCTACCCACTGATTCTACAACAATCCCACCCCATCCACACACCCAGATACGTTTTTGTTTACATATATTCTTCTCTTTGCTTTCTCCATCCCAGGGTGGAGGATGGAATCAATCCCCAGGTTGGAGGTTGGGGAGAGTGGGAGAAGATGCTGTAGTAAATTGAGACATTCTATGAGAAGCATCAGAATAAGTGAACAACGCTGTGATAAAAGCTGACTTTGCCCAAGAAAAAAAGCAGACTGTGGTTCACTGCTCTCTTCTCCAGGATACTCTCTTGATCCCCATTCTTGAAGTGTGCAGTTAGCATGATAAAGTAATGGTACTAATGAATAATATTGGGATGAACTACACAGGTACAATTCAACCAAATTCATCACAAGGGTGGGTCAACTGCTGCTTTGATCCAGGACAAGATTTTGAGAGTGATGACAGTATATCAAAGTCTTCTAACAGTGAAGAAAAAACTAAACAGTGCTCAGTTAGCAAGAGTAATTAGTTAAAATAGGAAGCTACTAGACGTTGGCAGCCATATCCAGATGAGCTTTTCTCTGACCCACTCATTTCTTATATTTACCCGCTATGGCCTTGCCAGCAGTGTCTAAGGGCCTGTTTTATGTGCATGTCTGGAGTATATTTTGTGTTCCTTTTCCTAAGTACAAAAATTGCTTTTTATAGCTCTGAGGACAACTGACTTGTTGTTATGATCAAAACAAAACTTTTTCAATCTTTGTGCACAGGGTGTTGACCCTGGAGTTAGGAAGACCTGAGATAACATCTGGAGTTTACTAGTTGTATGAACCTGCGGAAATCTCTCAATTTCTGTTTGCCTTAGTTTACTCAACTATAAAATGAGGATTATAACAGCATCGGTTACCACAAAGAGTTTTGTTAGAATGAAATGAGAGATTTGTAAGGCACATGCTATTTAAATGCTTATTCCTTTGCCTTCCCCTTTTTTGATGACATATTTGTAATGATAAAGGGTATTGCTTTTAAACAACACATTCTGAATTTAATGAGCACCAAAAAATCAAGGACATTTTCAAATACAAAGCAAAACAGAAGATTATATATAAATCTCTATTATACAGAGTGTTTTAAAATCTTTTGTGTGTATATATGTTTATTATACTTATGTGAATATATACAAATATATTCCAACAAATAACTTTCATGGCTATCCTACTTGTTTGTGTTTCCCTCTTAATTTCTTTTGGTTCCCTTTTGTGCATTTTAAATGTTCTTCAACAATACTGTTATTATTTTCTTCTTTTTAGTGGAACAACATTATCACTTGCTTTTTCCTTTCTCTTAAATCTTCCCTTTTCTCAAGCAGTTTTAGATGAACTATGCCTTATTTTGACTTATTAGTATTCCCTTGATTTCTATGCTTCATTGGTTCTCTTCTTTTCAATTTCACTGAGAAACATTGGTCTACTACTACAAACATGGCACTCAACTCTAAGTACTATGGTTGCTACAAAAATATAAGGGACTTGGCTCTTACTATCTAGGAACTTCCCTGCAATTCTAGTTTTGCTTTCTGGAGCAACACTTAACCTTTCTCATGTCATGTAGAACTGGTAAGATTTTTTTTCCTACTCTCCTTCCCTCTTTAATGACTCTAAACTATCTTAAGAAAATAATGCATGTGATATCACCACATCTGACTCTAGGGATTCTTTTATTTTAACTTTTTGTAGGTACTAGTTCCAAGACAGATGAGCAGTAAGGACTAGGCAATTGGAGTTAAATGAGTTTCCCAGAGTCACACAGATAGAAAGTGTTTGAAGCCAGATTTAAATACTCTAGGGATTCTTAAAAGGACTTTGTTGTAATTATTGAGTCATGTTTGACTCTCTGTGATCTCATTTGTATTTTCTTGGCAAAGATACTGGAATGGTTTGCCATTTCCTTCTCTGGCTCATTCTACAGATAAGGAAACTGAGACCAACAGGGTTAAGCGATTTGGCTAGTCATATAGTGAGTAGGTGGATTTGAACTCCTATCTTCCTAACTCCAGACCTAATCTCTATTCACTTTACCATCTAGCTGTTCAAAAGAGATTTTAGAGATTATCTAATTCAACCATCCACACTGTGCTGAAATCTCTGCTATAATATGAATGAATGAATGATTTATTAAGTGATTACTTTATGCATATGCAAAACACTCTAGTGGGTGCTAAGGTTATAAGTAGAGGTGTAAGACAGTGTCTGCTCCCATGAAACTCTTGTTCTTATGGGTGGAACAACTTACTTGGAATGATTCAGCAGTAATTTCGATGGAGTGGCCCCATAGTCTGTAGTATACAGCAGCAAAGCAGATGGTAATACCTCAACTTCCTTGATAGATGAGCATCTAGTTTCTGCTTAAATACTTACTTTAAGGACAGCCTTACTATTTCATGAGACAGCCAGTCATAATTGTTAGACGATTTTGTTGCTAGAATGTTCTTCTCTGCAATGGCTAAAGTTTGTCTATGACTTCCCTGTATTCATCTGCCCTCTGAACAACATGGAGCAAGATGACTGACTTCCACTTCCACAGGAGAGCCTTTCCAATAATTTGAAAAAAAAGCATCATGTCTCTACATGTTTTTCTCCTTTCTGGGCTCAGTATCCCTTGTTCTGTTAGCTCTTCTTAGTATAGCATGGTTACATGCCATGATCACCTTTCCAAAGAAATATTCCACTTTAAAAATGCCTTTTAAAAAACACCTTACCTTCTGTCTTAGAGTTGAGGGCAAGGCCTAAGAAATTGGGGTTAAGCCACTTGCCCAAGGTCACATAGCTAGGAAGTATTGGAGATCAGATTCAAACCTTCTGACTCTGGGCCTGGCACCCAATCCACTGGGCTACCTTTAAATGTCTTTTAAAAACTATTGTATTCATAATACACAATAGACCAGAGTGATCTGGCTGGTAGAGACCAATATATATAGCTTTTTATTTCTAGTAAACTAGAACCTATACTTTTAGTATTGCTGCTAAAATCTGACTTTTAAAAAAATCAATTGACTTTTATTGAAATAGTGGTCAGCTTAACATGAACTGTTGCAAAGCCAAGTCTACCTCATCTTGTTCAACTGATTTAAAAAATTTTCAATGTAAGACTTGACATTTATTCTTGGTAAATTTCATCTTATTGGTTTCAGCCCAGTGTTCCAACTTTTTAAGATGTTTTGGATTTGTCATGTTGTCATCTATTGTATTAACCATATCTAAATAAAATTTACCATCATATCCAAAAAGATGGCATAAGAGATTTAGAGAAGTGCTTTGTTGAAATCAAGATAAATTATCTTTCTCACATCCCTCTCATCTAGAAATCTAATCCTTATACATCAGCTAGTTGATACACTGATACAGTAGATAGAGCACTGGGTTGGGAGTTAGGAAGATCTGGGTTCAAATCTGGTCTACTAGCTATGAGACCCTGGGCAAGTCATTTGACCTCTGCTTTGTCTCAGTTTCCTCAACTATGTAGTGGGAAATAATATCACCTACCTCATAGGTTGTCAGGAGGATCAAATAACATAATATTTGTAAAGTACCTTGCACATTGCCTGACACAAACTAGTCACTTAATAAATACTTGTTTCCTTCTCCTCCCTCAATGGTTCAATAATCTCCTCTTCATTGGATACCTACAAAGATGTAGATAAGTAACCCATATAAATCTACTCATCGTATGCAAGTCTAATCTGTGTCTTCCCATAATTATACCATTGAAAATCTACCCAACCTTCTGGAGATCTATAGGATTTTCAACATTTAACCATTTTATTTAACCATATTTAACCAATATTACCATTTGTGTCATCTGGTTGTATGCCTTTCTTGTCCCCTCTCTCTTACCACATGACTAACCAACTTCATTTTCTAATCATTTTCTTCATTATGTCTTGCATACTATATATTGTAGTACATGTATTCCTGCTAATTTGCTATATCCTTCCTTAAGTTTCATCTTTCCATTGCCCCTTGGAAAGTTGCAATTTGAACTATTTGAAAATTGTAATGTTCCTTGATTCATAGCCATATAGAATCATGAGAACAGTATTGATGTTAAAAGGATGGATTTTTGCGTTAGAGAACCTCTTGGGAAAACTGAAAGGTTTTTGTAACACCCTAAATGCAATCTATCTTACACTTTCCCACTTATTCAATCTGGACCCAGACCATTGTTCATCTGAAATACTTGTCTAAGTGTGTTGTGGTGGCAGGAGTCTATTTTTACAGTAAATGGGCAATTAGCAAACTCTATCTTCAGCTTTGCCAAGGTGAAAAGGGTGGTCAGTCATTCCTATGGTCAAAGTTCATAGATTTAGAGATGAAAGGGACCTTAGTTGCTTTAATGTGGTTGATTGTACTGTGTTCTTCTTAGTTAAAAAATAAAACCCTATACACACACACTTATATATCATTGGTTCCTATTTTGTTTAGTGGTACTTGCAAGAAGACACATTTTATAGTCACTTAATCATAGCACCAATTGGTATAAAACATTATCCCCTGAAGCTCTGTGCTTGGTGTCCCACAAAAACACTCAGTATCCAAGAGGAGAGTGGATTCCAACTTGACAAAGAAATACATTAAAACTCAACAGGAACACAGATGATTAGAGGGAGAGGGAGAGGATGAGTTTAAGATAATAGATTTTGACTGGGATAATCACAAGCAAAAAAAAACTAACTTCACTTTCATGGGATACATAGTTAAGGGAGATGAAAAGGAAAGGAAGAAAACATGAGTCAGCAATCAGTGTTTGGTTGAAGGGAAGAGAGGAAAGGCAGTGGAGCAAAAACAGATCAATTCAATTATGGATAAATAACAATGATCATAATCATCTTTCACCACCTTCCTTTTTAAAAGAGAAAATGAAAGAAAAAAATAAAGGTATGATGAGAGAAACACGTAGTTAATTGGAAGTTTTAACAAGAATGAATAAAACTGAAGGTCAAAATGGACTAGAAAGCTGAATCCAACAAAATGAATAAGAATCACTCTTGAATCATTAAGATTCATATGGAATTGAAATGAGAGACTAGAGAAGAATTTACTGTGTTTTTGTTAACCCAAAAAAAGGGCAACAATAATTATCTCAAGTAAGGCAATGGTAAAATATATATGATTAAAAGAGATAAGAGAAACTACATTTTGGTTAAAATCATCAGAGATAGTGGCATATATATATATATATATATACATATATACACACACATATATATTTGTATATATAGAGAGAGACTGAATGGTATGTTATCTACATTCTTAAAGGAAGAATTAATCAAATTATAAGAAGATAGAGAGTAAAAGTATAATTGTAGGGAACTTCAGTGTATCTCTTCCAAATCTAACAAAAAAAGATAAAGAACAATGAAATTAATGTCCTGGCTGGAATTTCAGGAAAGTAAAACATAGATTTGTTGGTTTTACTGAACATGAAATGAAAAAAGTTCACATATTTCTTAATTACATATAATGATTTGCAAAAATAAAAATATTAAACATTTTAACTGATCATAAAGAACTATAATTATAATTCACAAAAGGCTTTTGAAGAAAGGATTAAAATATAAATGGAAAATAAATAATTTAATCATAAAGTATTAGTGGGTCAACTATCAGATTATGAAATAATGGACAATTTTATCAAAAAATAGCAAGAATGGGGAAATATGACAAAAATTTTAAGGCCAAGGAGGTCCTTGGGAGAAAATTTCTATTTCTAGAAATACTTTTATTAACAATAAAAAGAGGGGGCAGTTGGGTAGCTTAGTGGATTGAGAACCAGGCCTAGAGATGGGAGGTCCTAGGTTCAAATATGGCCTCAGACACTTCCCAGCTGTGTGACCCTGGGCAAGTCACTTGACCCCCATTGCCTATCCTTACCACTCTTCTGCCTTGGAGTATTGACTCCAAGACAGAAGTAAGGGTTTAAAAAAAAGAAAAAGAAAGGAAAAAAGAAAGTTATTAAAACTATCTTGCTTGATACATAATAAAACAAAATTGACAATGAATCCATGTGACCATGGATCACAGAGATTAATTCTTAAAAAAATCTAAAATATTCAGATCAATTGAATAGGAAATGAAGAATTTAAATGAACCATTCTCAGAAAAAGAAATTGAAGAAGCCACAAATTAGTCCAAAGGGAAAAAACTTGCCAAGGCCAAATGGATATGCAAGTGCATTTTATCAAATATTCAAACCAAAATTAATTCTAATATTATAAAAACTTGTTGCAAAATAAGAAAATATGGTATGCTCTCAAATTCCTTTCATCATAAAAGCATAGCTTTGATACCTAAAAGACAACGCAGAGTCAGAAAACTATAGACCAGTATCCCAAATGAATATCATTTAAATTACTGAATGAAATATTATTAAAATGGCTGCAAAAATATATTTTAAAATATTATAAACTGTCACAATGGTAGATTTATAAAGTTGTTTGGAAATATTAGGAAAATTATGTCACTAGGAAATGACATAATGAGCCATGTTAATCACAAAAAATAACTAAAATCATATTATTATATTGGTTAATTAAAAACAATATTAATTTGTTAAAAACACTAAAAGCCATGAAGTTTTTTGGAATATAGAAAATGATATATCTATGTAAAATCACAATTCTCTATCTTAATGGAGAAATGACATTGTTCTTTCCAATAAACTTGTAGTAAAATGAGGATGTTCATTATCACCATTATTTGATAATACACAGATATAACATACAGAATGCTAACTAATGACATTAAGAAAAAAGAAACTTAGGGTAATAATCTAAGACAAAGGCTTTTTTCTTTCCAGATGATACCAGGGTCTTAGAGAACTTTAGAAAACAGAAGCTTTCCCAGTAAGATCAGGGGTGAAACAAGAATGCCCATTATCACCCCTATTATTCAATAATCATACTAGGAATGGCAGCTATAATCATAAGAGGAGAACCTGAAGGAATTAGAAGAGGCATTAAGTGAAGAAAACCATCACTCTTTGCAGATAATATGATGGTATACTTAGAGAATCAGCTGAAAAAATAATTAACAACTTGAGCAATGTTGCAGGATATAAAACAAACTCAAACAAATTATCAACATTTCTATATATTACCAACAAATTCCAGGAGCAAGAGATAGAAAGAGAAATTTCATTTAAAATAACTATAGATAAGATAAAATACGTGGGAAGGAAGGAGACAATTTGGAACTCAAAAATTTAAAAATGAATTTAAAATTTTTTTCACATGTGATTGGGAAAAATAGAACATCATTTTAAAAGATCGGAAAGCTAAAATATTTAAGAAATTGTTTCAAGTATGTAAGATCATGAGCCATTCTCCAGGAGATAAATGGTCATGGCATATGAATAAGCAGCTTTTAAGACAAGAAATACAAGTTATTAAAAACCCCATGAGAATCACTAATAATTAAGAAATACAAATTAAAACAATGCAGGTTATATCTAATACCTTTCATATTTATGGTGCATGGGTATCACTAGAAACAGTGATGCCAAAAAAAGAAGAAAATAGGGGAATGTTTTTTAAAATGCAGAGAAGATAAATGAAGTTCAGAGGGAGACATGCAAGCAGAATAGTTATGAAATTATTTTATTATATACTTAAAATTTTATGTAATATAGATTTTCAGCTTCATATGCAATCTTATTGTTATGTTCTTTATATAGAGATGTTCATATCTGTTTGCGTCAAGTTCAGAATAATGAAAAATAAAATGATTCCTAATTAAAATTTAAAAATCCCTTGTTTCCTTTCAAACTCTGCAAAAGCAACAAATGAAAATTCCTTTATGGTTTCTCTAGCTACTAATGACCATCTTTCCAAAAATAACCTTTTATTTACTTTCCATATATTTATTTATGTTCATGTTGTCTCCCCCATTAGAATGTCTATTCTTTGAGAGAAAGGATGGTTTCATTTTTGTGTTTCTATTTCCAGCACCTGGCATGAAAATAAATGCTTATTGATTAATTAAATTATTTCTCCCCAAATTAATATTTTTCCTGGAAAGCGCCTGCTCACAACCACAGAATCTCAGAGTTGGAAGAAAAATTAGTGAACAACAAATCAAATCTGTACTAAAACTGATATTGTCTCTAGGGCATCAAATCTCTACTTGAATAAAGACTCGGTTTATGGGAAACCTACTACTTGTGAGGGTAGTTCATTTTATGTTGGGACATTTCATTTTTTCTTCTTAAGTAGTTCTTCCTTCTAACGTCAAGCACAAATCTAGGTCCTTTTTTATGTGAAGACCTCTCAGTTTTTTGAAGGTAGTTGTCATTCGTTGCCCTCCCAAGTCTCCTTTCCTCTAGTTCCTTTATTTTGTCACTACATGGCTAGATATACAGCCACTCACCATCTTTACTTTTCTCTGAAGACTCCTCAATTTATAGGTATCAGTCCTAACACAGTGTACCCAGAAATGAACATTTAGTACAGATTTGATCTAAAAAGGAGGACAAGAAGAAGAGATAAGGTGAAAGCTCACCCATTAGAGTCCAGTGATTTTTAGGTTAGAGTTCAAGTTTTTGGTGGAGAGGTGGCCAGAACAAAGCATGCATGGTTTGGAGCAGGTGGTTGGGAAGTATTTGTGTTGATAGGAGGGGGAGTAAGAAGGACAAATGGAATCTCTTTGTGTCAAGGCAGCGTGGCACTGGGAAATCTAGGTTCTTGGGCTAGTAGGGAGTAAGGGTAGGAAATGGTTGCTTCTGTTTTTCCCCCCTATTTTATGTTGATGGTCCTTCATTTTCATAGAGGACCAATGGCATCACAAGGGAAGATATCTTGACCTGTGCACTAATTGGGTCTAAAAGAGGCAGAGTTGCACAAAATCATAGCCTCATTCTCTCTTCCAGACTCATCAAAGCCCAGTAGCAAGACAAAAGTTAGCATGACTGGGGTATAGTGATGACCTTGGAGTCTTCCATGACTAATCAGATTTTAAGGGCTCCACAGCACCTGCTTTCCTGCTTCAGTTGCCTTCATGCCCATTAGAACAAATTGTTCTCATTAACGCATTCCACCAGATAAAGTCTTCACATGCTTAGGATAGATATTTTCCTAACTCACTGATGGGTTTTTAGCCCATTGGATACCATCAATCTGATTTAGCCCATCTACTCAAATGGGTTTTCTGGGGTATAGCCACTGTACTTGCTAGTTTCTTGGAGCCACAGGTGAAAGTTGGGTGAAAGGTAGGCACCAAAGATGAATGAGCAGCCCTGAAAGGGACCAGGCAAGGTCTCACACCAGAGGTGCTAGTGCAGCCTGGATTGCTATGTGGTGCCATAATGCACAGAATACTGGCCTTCACAACAGAAGTGTTAGTCCTCCTTGAGCACTCCCATACAGCCCTCCAGCCCAAGAAAATCTTATTCAGTGGATTGTGCTGCAACCTAATTGAGATCTTAAACATATCATACCCCATACGTTTGAAGTCAAAATATGAGTTCTTCTCCATTCTATCTGTTATGCCTGTATCTAAGATCATGGAATCTTTTCAGTAGTATTCATGAGATCTTTGCATGGATCAATATATGTGGAGAGTCATTTTTTTATAATCTCTTCCTTTTCTCAATGAATTCTAGGTCATAATTTTAGATAATAACTATAGGATAATAAATCTTGGATTGGATGGATCTGAAGGGTCATCTAGTCCAATGCCTTCATTTTAGAGATAAGGAAACAAATACCCAGGGTGGGTAGATTTGATCAAGGTCACAGGTCTTAAATAACAAGGCTGGAATTCAAGCCCAGGTCTTCTGACTCCAAATACAGGACCCTTTCTAGTATGCTGCATATCACTGTGAAGTCATGATACTATTTTCTCTGCTCCTTTCCAACTGCTTTCTATGTGCCCAAGCATTTGGTTTGGTTTTGCTTCTCACAAGGTCGTCAGACACTTAGAAATATCCTGATGAGTCTTAAGTATTTTTTTCCAAACAGGATCTTGCCAACTCTGAAACCACCCTTGTATATGAGATAGCTAGATGACTTTTGTGAGCACATACTCCTCATTTGTATCCCACATTCTTAATGTGGTAAACATCTCTTTGCAATTATGTTGCTCTTTCCTTAGTGATATTCTTGGCTAGAAATATTTAGGACTTAATTCTCAATCAGACTCAGATTATTTTGTTATTATTGCATTTTACCAGACCAAACAAACCTGTGGGAATTTATACAAATAAAAGTGGTTTTTTAACCACTTTTAACTTTTAAAAGTTCTGTTTAATAAATGCTTTATTTGCCATCATTCCCCACAAGCACAAAAAAAAGATATTCTTGATTTTAAAAAAGTAACATGACATCTGAAGCATTTGTGCCAATCACCAAATCCCAGTGTTGCTTTTATAACCCCACTTCTGTCCCAAATTTGAGGACACTTTCTGAGAGATAATCCTGTTCTCTGGTGCCAAGTACTGCATATTTTAGAGGGAGGCATGGCTCTTAAGTGGCTGAAGGACTCTGGGCCTGGGCATTGTGTAATTGTGGAAAGTCCATAGAGGAAGACTTTTGAGAGACTCTGGAGAAGGTACCTTCTCCCTTTATTGGGAGAGAGAAGAGTAAACTCTTGAACTGTGAATGAGAGGTCTTGGAGCTGCAGGCATGTGTGTATTGTCGTGCAATTATTTTAGTCATGTTGGACACTTTGTGACCCCATTTGGCATGTTCTTGAAAAAGATACTGGAGTCATTTTCCATTTTCTTCTCCGGCTAATTTTATACATTAGGAAATTGAGGCAAACAGGGTTAAGTAATTTGCTTAGAGTCACACAACTTGTAAGTGTCTGAGGCCAGATTTGAATTTAGATTTTCCTGACTCCAGGGTGGGCATTTTATCTACCATGCCACCTAGCTTCCCCCAAATTTTACTGAAACTTCAAAATTAATAGAACTTTGTTTTCTTCTTTTCTAGTAGTTGTAGTTCTTTCTTAATTTCAACTCCTTATAAAATGCTTTCTTGTTTAGGACAATGGAAGGAAGGAAGGAAAGGTAGCATCAAAATATATTATGATTTAAAAAAGTGATGATGGTTGAAAATTCAAGATGATATATGGTCCTTTGAATAAAACCTGTAAAGCATTTACCACATTCTAAATTTGTACTCTTTGCAGACCTGTGCACATACATTCATCTTTCAGAAGAGTTTTGCAAGTTGTAAATAAACAAAAAAGGATAGAAAATTTTTAATAATGAAAATTGCATTTATAAATGACCTGTATCAGAATATAATCAATCTCCATTATAGTTGACTACTACTCATGTTGTACAACAGATGCATTCTATTTTAGTTGTTAATAAAAGGCTACACAATTCGAAAAAAAAGTAACATGAATGACCATCAATCAATCAACCACCATTTATTAAGTGCCTACTTTGTGTCAGGCACTGGATTAAGTGCTGGGAATAGAAAAAGAGGCTAACGATGGTCACTGCCTTCAGGAGCTTACAGTCTAATTGGAGAGTTATGTAAAGTAAGCCATACATAGTTTCATATAATAATATATTTAATATATTTATTATTTTATACCATTTATTATAAATGTATTATTTATTATTAATAGATCACATTGTTATTGTAAATAACATAATTAATATATTTATTATTTGTAGAACTTATTATTACCATGACATATTGATAATATTAGACATAGTAATAAAGTTAATATATTTATTATTTTATATGTTTTATTATAAATTTATTGTTTTTTATAATATATAATACTCTAATATATTTATTTCCATATAATTTGTTATTAATATAATATAGTTAATACAATTAATATAAATAGGAGCCAATTAACTGAGGGATGGCCTTGGAATTAAGAGGTTAGGGAAGCTTTCATGTAGAAGGTAGAATTTTAGTTGAGCCTCAAATGAAAAAAGGGAGGTGGGTAGAGAGGAAGAGGAAGAGTTCCAGGACTAGAGGACAGCCAAGGAGATTGCCTAGAGCTGACAAATGGAGTGTCTTGTTCATGAAGCCAAGAGGCCAGAGTCACTGATTTGAAGACTATTTGTAAGAATTGAAGGAATAAGGAGATTGGAAAGGTAGAAGGTGGCTGGATTATGAAGGGTCTTGGAAGCCAAAAAGAGGATTTTCTATTTGATCCTTGAAGCAATAGGAAGCTCCTAGAGTTTAAATGACAAGATCAGATCTCAACTTTAGAAAAATCACTTTAGTAGCTGAATGGAGGATAAAAGGAATGAGGAGAGACTTGGGACAAACAGACCCACTAGTGGACTATGGAAAAAAATCTAGGCATGAGGGGGTGAGGGCATGCACCAAAGAGGTGACCATGTAAGAGGAGAGAGGGAAAAATATTTGAGAGATACTGCAAAGGCAAAATTGATGGGACTTGGCAAATCTGATCTGTATAACTTATGTTTACCATTTGCTTGATAAATAGATTTACTTGTTATCTGAGAATTCTTTTTGTGTGTGAGCCAAGTGTTTGATGGAAGAAGACTAAAATGGCAAGAGTAAACTGACTACTCTCCCCCTCAGAGCAATCAAGGAAAGTGGCATTTATTCTTTTTTATATTTAGTTAATTAATTTAGAATATTTTTCCATGGTTACATGATTCATGTTCTTTCCTTCCCCTCCTCCCACCCCCTCTCATAGCCAACAAGCAATTCAACTAAGTTTTACAAGTATCATTGATCAAGACCTATTTCCATATTATTAATATTTGCAATAGAGTGATCATTTAGAGTCTACATTCCCAATCATATCTGCATTGAGGCATGTGATCAAGGAAATGTCTTTCTTCTGTGTTTCTACTCCCACAGTTCTTTCTCTGGATGTGAATAGTGTTCTTTCTCACAAGTCTCTTAGAACTATCCTAGATCATTGCATTGCAGCTAGTAGAGAAGTCCACTACATTTGATTGTGCCATAGTGTATCAGTCCCTATGTACAATGTTCTCCTGGTTCTGCTTCTTTTACTCTGCATCAATTCCTGGAGGACCTTTCAGTTCACATGGAATTCTTCCAGTTAATTATTCCTTTTAGCACAATAGCATTCCATTATCAACAGACACGACAATTTGTTCAGCCATTCCCCAATCGAAGGACATTCCCTCATTTTCCAATTTTTTGGAAAGTGGCATTTATTCTGAATGCTGAAAGAATCATAGCCTTAGACCACCAATGTCTGATGGGAGGTATATTGTTTATTATATTTAATAAATATATATGTATATATATATATATATATATATAATTCTATCACAATAACCCCTCTTGGAGATAGGGCAGTGAAGGATTTAGGATTAAGCCATACCCCTTATTCTTGTTTCCCACAAAGGTAGAGATTAGAACTTCTCTTCGTCATGGAGTAGGTGGACTAGTTTGCAGATCAAATATCTCTCTATCCATGCTATATGTAGAACAGTTTTTTTAATTAAAGGGAAATGTTCACATATCCATGCTACACTTTAATGATGATGGCCCTGAGCATTAAGGGTGAGGGTTGTCTTAGATGCTGATTATATTTTAAGAGTCTCAGGTCTTCTTTCTATTCAGCTAGATTTAATCAGCTCCCTCTCCCTACTGACTGTCTTACTGAGTCATCTCATCCTCCTGGTTTCCCTAAGAATTTTACCATTTGATGTCTATGACTAGGTAGTTTATGTGATTAGAGGTTCATTTTAAAAGGGTCAAAATAATGGGTTAGATTTTTAGGATGTTTCTGTTAGTTTTCCTAGGAAACAAACAATCCAAAGTATTATGGCATCATCCTACCTGTTGGTCAGTATGGAAAGCACCTTTCTCTTCTATTCTGACTGAACTAGGAATAGAACCTCATTTCCACTATATAGGGGAAAGAAATAGCAGTGTAGGAAAGGGGATTCTCTAGGGAGGATAGATAAATTATTCTTTTGGGTGTGCTTTAGGGACATCTTGATCCCAGAAATTCTATAAGAACCCATTTCCTGGCTACCACACTGAAAAGCTGATTTTTCCCAAGAACCTTCTAGGAATGGTGATCTATTCAAGGAGGCAAATAATTTTAATATCTGAAACAAATGTACATCTCTGAGGTTGAAGTAGAAATGATCTACTTAGATAGAAGTTCTATAGACTAAAGGATAACAAAAGAACTATTGTTTAAATTAGGGCACATCATCTAGCCCTAATACTACTCTCATTCATTTGACAAATATTCATTAAGCTGACTATTTACTAAGTACTTTGTTAGACAAAGGGGTAGACAATGGAGACAATAATATAAATAATAAACAAACAAACAAATAAATAAATAAGATAAAATAGAGTTCTTGACTTCAAGGAAATTATAACTTAGTATAACAAGAAGATACCAAAATGGAGAGTAATGATAAACAATATTCCATTACAAATGCATCCGTGACATACAAAATAGTGTGTTGTTGAGAGAGGAAAGTAATAATTAGCAAGGTAGAGCAGAGAAGAGGAAATGATATTTGGGTTGGACTTCATATATATAGGTAGGAATTCAACCTTCCTGGGGCCCTAAAGAAAATCTGGAGGTTATGAAATGAGTCAAGGACACAGGGGATCAGAAAGAAGGCTTCTTATTATATATACATACATATATATCATAATATATAAGCATTGAGTAACAGGACGTGTCAAACAGCCTGATGTCTTTGGGTCTAACCACCCTAATGCCCTGGCATGTGGATCTATTAAAATTTTCTCTGGATGAAGCTAAATTTTTCATGCTTCTTAGTATCAGTGAGTTCCTTGGGCATCAACAAGATAAAGTCCATTACCTTGATTTGAATTGTCCCCTTTCCTGCCAAGTGATAGTATCTTGGTACATGAAAGAAAATATTACTTTTTAATACTATACAACAAAAATTTAAATGAAATTAATCAGAGTAATTGTGGCATAAAAATATCATTAAGTTCTCAATTATATTTGATACATAGATCTTTATATTTTCCAGACTGACCAATATAAAAGTGAATTCTAATTAGAAAGACATGACATTATTAAATTTCGAATTATTTACTGGTTTAGTAGACAGGGGAAAAAGGATGTAGCTTTTTTTTTTTTGCATACTGAAGTAGTTTTAACTGTCTTCATGTCAAATGCTCAAGATAAGCTTTGGCTTATCTTTTTTCCTTTGGGAAAAAATCATTAACTTCCAGAACTAGAATTCATTCTAGTTCAAGGCAGTTCTCTTTCATAAATTGCTTCTTCAGATGAAACTGGAATTGTACAATTTATATATGAGGAGACTAAGTACTTTTAGAAAAAAAAATTTAGCTCACAAAGCATACATAATTCTAAATGCTCTGGAATAATCACAAAGGTTATTTGGGTTAGTTATAAACTCAAATGTACTTAGTTCAAAAAGACATCTCTAAAATTGGATTAAAAAATGTACTGTTCCCTGGATAGAAACATGATGCCTCAGATCCTTTGTCAGAACAACATGTGTTTTTTTGTCTTTTTTTTTTTAAGTAGTGACTCATGATGTGGGCTGAACCTTTTAGATTTTCTCAACCATTCTCCTGACCAATTGTATACATCAGTAAATTGGTGACACAGTTGTCTCTGGTGGTGGAAGAGAGGGAGAGTTGCAAGACCATGTAGGGCCAGGGATAATAACTTTTGCCTCTACATTTGCACATTAATCATAGTCTGAAGTATTTGCATCATGTGTTAGCCCTTGACATATATCAACAAACTCGTCAAATTACGCTTTGATATATATCTTAACATGATGGAAGGTGTTGCTCAAGTTAACCTAATTTCTATAATTTGCATCACTGATAGGTTATGATTATACTCATGGCCAATTTCACCAAATCAATTTATTGTAATTCAGTCCAGCAAATGGTGGATAACTGGTTAATCTAATGAAAATGGTCAGATTAGTTACATGGGTAGAGTAGCCTTACAAAAGCAATTTAATTGAAATGAAAACTTTTTCTTGTGTTGGAAAGAAAATGTTTGGAGATTTCCTGCATTTTTAGTCATCTTTGGCCTTATGTTAAACAGAGGATTTGAGTACAGCTCTTTTATGGGATTCTAAAGGATTAGTCTACTTTTATGATTACCAATAAATGAAAAACTCTTTAACTGATTCATTCTGTAAAATATCCCTTATTCATTCTTGGAAAATGTAATTTGCTCAGTTGCCCATGGAAAGGAATTATTTATATTATAGAGTAGAGAAGAATGATGATTTCATTCAGTTCACTACCTGACTAATGCCAGTGGTGAAATAAGGTCATAGAATGTAGTTTTGTTACTCTTTCTTCTTCCTCCTTTTTTCTTTTAATTATTCATTTACAGACACACTGAATATACTTAGTTGTGCAGGGACTGAATCATCTGACTGATCCACCAAATGCTATCATCTCTACAAAATGAGAAATAACTTGCCCAGATCTCCTTTAAAAGACTTACCATAGTACAACATTGAGTTCTCAAAAACTATGCTAACAAAATGCATACATACAAAATGCATCCAATATTGGCCTGGAGACAATCTATACATCTGTTGTCGAAGGATCAACTTGGGCAAATCCAGTAGGATGATCATCTGACCAGGCCATGGGCTGATGAATTTTTTGGTCACAGAAACTCTCAGAGATTTTTCATGAATTTGTAACAGAGATGTGATAAGAACTGGAAGTGGAAGAAACACATTTACAAAACCTTTGATGCATTGGCCAGAGAGATGGTATACCAAGAAAAGCTTGATAAGAATGCATTATTTATTATTTATTTCCTCTATGAATTTTTCTCTTGTCTAATCAATATGTGTCTTGTTTTATAACATGATGGATGGGGAAATATATATTATATGATAATTTAAGTACAACCTATATCATATTACTTGCCTTCTTGGGGAGGGGTAGGAGGGATGGGGAAAAAAGAATGAGATGTAGTATTTGGACATAACTAATGTGAGAATTTTTTTCTCTTGGGAAAGCACACTTAATATGATTTATTACATATTTGTGACAAATCATGTGTATCTTATTATTGCTATGTAATATATTATATTGTGTTATATAAAAATTAAAATTAATGAGTCTAAAAATGAATTGTCTGGATATCTTGGGATTCTAATCAAAATTGAAAAGGATAGGAAGGAAGAAGATAACCTATGTATAACTCTTAAATTAGGCACCATGGAGTACCTGTGAAGGAGGAAGGATAGCAGTTGAGACATCCAGAAGCTAATATGAAATGAAAACCAAGAAATAAGCCAGTAGTGAACCCATGGCCTCAAATATCTGTGCATAAATGCTCAAGTTTAGACAACAAACAAAATTAGTTGGGGTCCCAATGCAAGGAGATAAATTTTATCACATAGATATTACTGAGACTTGGTGGGAGGAAACCCATAATTGGACCGTGGTTCTGGATATGTATAAATTATCCAAAAGGCATATGTGTTTGTGGTTTGTGTGTGTGTGTGTGTGTGTGTGTGTGTGTGTGTGTGTGTGTGTGTGTAGGAGGTGACATATTTATAAGGTATACTTATGTGAGGAAATTTGGGAACAAAGCAAGGGAAACATTAAAGAATGCATTAAATGAAGGTAAATAAATGAAGGGAGAAGCAAGTGATTTTGTCATTGGATTATACTACAAACCATTTGGATGGAAGGAAGGACTAGATTAGTAATCTGGGAGATGTAACAAGCCCAGCATAAAGTCATCACATAGCAGCCATGGGAAATTTGAATTATCCAGAAATATAACAGTCTTTCTCTGTCTGTCTCTGTCTCTGCCTCTCCAAATAATTTCTTGACTTGCCTTACTGATGTTTTTTCTTTCAAAAGAGGAAAAAGACAACAATGAGAACTGGACATGAGTCTCAGTAAAAAGAAAAAAGTAGTTTCTTTGGTGGAATTCGTGTAAACTGTTTGAGTTTTGTGGTAGGGAGTGGGGAATGAGGAGGTAAAGAAAATCGACTATTCTTTCCTATAGTTTATGTTAGGGGAGAAGACATCTGTGCAGAGGTTGACCCTTGCCTAGATTTTGGGAAGGCAGTTAAATATTTCAAAGAAAGGATAGACAGTATCCCATGAACTAAAATGGTATTAGGGGAGCCAGTCCGTGATAGTCCCAATGTACTTTGCCTTTATCATACCTTATCTAAAGTACTATATTCAGTTTTGGATTCCATAATTTAAAGAGGACACAATAAGCAGGAGTTTCCAGAGGAAAGCAATCAGGATGGTTAAGGATCTTGGCTATGTCTTATGAGGATAAGTTAAAGGTGGGTAGCTAGGTGGTGCAATGGATAGAGCACTGGGATCTGGAGTCAGGAATATGTGAATTAAGATCTGGCCTCAGACATTTACTAGCTGTGTAATCTTGGGCAAGTCGCTTAACTCTTTTTGCCTCAGTTTCCTTATCTGTAAAATGAGATGGAGAAGAAAATAGCAGATAACTCCAGAATCTTTGCCAAGAAAACCCTAAATGGGGTCATGAAGAGTCTGACATGACTGAAATGATGAAATATCATCACCATAAAAGACACAGAACATGTTTAGCCCAGAGAAAGGAAAACTTAAAGGAGATATCATAGCCTTGTTCGAGTATGTGAAGGGCTTTCACATGGTAAAAGGTTTAGATTTGTTCTTCTTGGCCCCAGTGGACATAATTAGGATTAGTTGGTAGAAGTTGCAAAGAGATAAATTTAAGCTACAAGGATAAATTTCCCAATAGTTAGAACCGTCCAAAAGTTCCATTTTCTGCCTGGAGTAGGGGCAGGTTAGACAATCTTGGAGATCTTTAAGTTGAAGCTGGATGGCTGTATTCAGATTATGTAATAGTAGAGATTTCTCTTGTGCATGGGTTAATTTGTAGAGCTTCTGAGGTCTCTTCTAATTCTTAGTTGTGTAATTCTATGTTTCTATGATTCTGAGTCAGAGATCCCAAGGTTTAAATCCCGGCTCTCGTAATCCTTGAATGACCTAGAGAATACCAATGAACTATTTTGTGCTTTTAATTTCCTCATTTATAAAGGGAAGAGGATGAATTAGATGTCTTATTTTTTTTGTTAATGTACTTTGTTGTTGTTCAATTCTTTAGTCATATTCCACTTTTTGTGATCCCATGGACCATAGCTCACCAGACCTTTCTGTTCTCCATTATCTCTCAAAGTCTTTCCAAGCTCATGTCCATTGCTTCCATACTATTTATTCATCTCATTCTGTGCTATTCCCTTTTCCTTTTGCTTTAACTCTTTCCCAGCATCAGGGTCTTTTCCAATGAGTCTTGTCTTCTCATTATGTGGTTGTAAAAAGGAATTCTTCATTGCTTTTTTTAATTTAACAGGGGACCTGGAGATCCTCTTACCTTAGAGATGTGTAGGAATTAACTAGCCTACAGTGACAGGAAGTAGAAACTATAGGACAGGCAGGAGAAACCATAGAGACAGGAAGGAGGAACCATAGAAACAGGAAGTGAGGTAGGAAAAGGTGATAAAAGGAGTCAGTTGAGGACAGTCATGGGGTCAGTTGCTGAC
This sequence comes from Gracilinanus agilis, assembly GCF_016433145.1. Taxonomy (NCBI): domain Eukaryota; kingdom Metazoa; phylum Chordata; class Mammalia; order Didelphimorphia; family Didelphidae; genus Gracilinanus; species Gracilinanus agilis. Next base: position 247,974,949 of record NC_058130.1, on the reverse strand, counting down.
AGTTATGGCTGTCAGCTATGATATTCGTGGGGAATTTGGCTGCTGGGAGTGTGTTGAGTCGGTGGTTGCTATTTAATTGCTGGAATATAAAGGTGGGCCTGAGCTTACTGAGAGGGCTTTTTGGCTTTAGCCTTTAGAGGGATTTTTGGCTTTTGTGTTTTTGGCTTTTGGTCTGGCCAGTTAGATTTTTTTCCCTTCCTTGAACTTTTTAAAAGATGGCTGGTCTTTGTTGACAGACCTAAATGGGGCTGGATTAAACACTGATTGGGTTGATTTTGATTAGGCTGGATTGGGTTGGAACTTTGTGGGGTGGTTGTTAGTTATAGGTAGATATAGGAAGGTTTTTTTTTTAACCCTTAACTTCTGTGTATTGGTTCCTTGGTGGAAGAGTGGTAAGGGTGGGCAATGGGGGTCAAGTGACTTGCCCAGGGTCACACAGCTGGGAAGTGTCTGAGGCCGGATTTGAATCTAGGACCTCCCGTCTGTCTCTAGGCTTGACTCTCAATCCACTAAGCTACCCAGCTGCCCCATATAGGAAGTTTTAAGTAGTAATTATTGGTAGTTTTTTGTAGTTATTGGATAACTAGTATAGACAGGAAATTTTCTTTCTCTATCTCTTTTCTGTATTTCTCTCCTTTACCACATTCATTTTACTATCTCTATTTTAATTAAACTAAAATGTTAATGATTAAAAGCTGCTTTCTTATTTTGTCAAACTCCTAATTTAACCCTTAGAGGGGAATATATTTAAACCTCAGCTTTGGTATTTGATCTTCCAGCAAATAGTCTGAATTAATTTCTTTAAGTGTTGGCTGATTTAATCTCCTTACTATCTAAGGAACTCTCAAAAAGTCTTCTTCAGCACCACAATTTGAAAGTAACCTTGATGAATGTACTTGATGTTAATGTACTAGTTGATTTCTAATGTCCCTTTTCATTCTAAATCTCTTATGATCCTATGATGAGGTCATCCATATATACTAATACTTGGAGATAATTTCCTGTTTCCAATTATCTTTCCCACAGGACATTGAAAAGTGGCAGATTCCCCCTAGATTCCTTTGGACTGCAACTTGTAGAATTTTTCTGACCAGAAAAAGCCTGACTTCTTGCTTTTCCCTGTTCTGAGAATGTAATATCTATTGTGTAGGTCCAAGAGCCAATCAATAATTGTCTAGCAGATAATTAGAGGTACCCTGAAGCCATAGTATGGTTGGTTAGGTATTTAGTTCTTTTGTTCAAAGTCTAGTAATCTACAAACACCTAAATTTTCCTAGTCTTCTTTCAACATCTTGTGTGATGTGTCATTAAAAGTCCAAGGATTCAAATTTTAAAATCCTTTTACTAAAAACATATTCCAAGGCCATCCACATCTGGATGTGGGGGTATAGTGATTAGGGAATTGCTTAAGGCAGTGATGGGCAAAGTACGGCCTGGATCTAGCTCGCAGGGAATAGTTTGCCCATCACTGGCAGGAAACCTGTACCTGTGACATCTTGTCTACCCGACTTTCCCATACAACATCAACAGAGTTCAACTGAGTTTGAGGTTACTGGACTTCCTTTGGAGAGCCAATCCCTGAACTCCATTTGCCAGGGGTTTTGCCCAGCAGTATCCTCCCACCCCAAAGTTATAGTAAATAATGATTATAGGAATATCATTAGTGGGGTTCAAGAAGAAGAAGCTTTGGTTGGGGGACACCTTGTCTCACCTTAGCATCTGAGGCATTGGTGGGTACCTGCCAGAGCAAAGGACCTTGGCTTAGGGATTACCTGTACCCCCTTTCCTGCTGTTACTCTGCCTTCATCCCCTTTTGCCTTGTTGTTCCTGATTAAACACCCTAGTACCTTCAAGATCAGATCTACATTTGGTTTCTATTAGAGAGAGACTTGACTGGGAGGAAGTGCAGTAGCACTGGCAGGCTGATCTCCATTTTTAGCCTGACCCCCTGCTGGGAGAAGGGAGAAGGCAAGTACTCTGACTTGCACCAACTCTGAATCTGGGTATCATTCACTTCTCCTTGAAGGGACACCATTCCTTCAACCCCTCAATGGCTGCACGTCCTTCCTGGATCCTCCATTTCCCAAGGGAATACCATTTTAGTCTCTCATTAACAAGGGTGGCTGTGAGGGAGGAGGGCCCTCCATCCTTTATCTGCCTGTTATCAGCTACATCCCCAATCCTCTCAAACATTCCCCCTTTTACAAGTGGCAGAGCCAAGGATTATAGAACTTAGGGAAAAAACATTTTAATAAGACAAGAAAAACATATAGAGATATAAAACATTATAGAGCAAGAGATGGCAGCCATCTTGGGTGTGGCACACTATAGGAACACTCAAGGAACAAACCTCCCTTGAGAAACAAGTTAAGCAGAAAGATTTAAAAAGATACCAACAAAACCTGACAATGGAGATTGCAGCAGGACTGTTTTTATTCTGCTTACCTGTTCCCTGCTTCTGTACTGATTCTCTTCAATGATTTATAGTTTGTGGGTGGAAACCATACCCCATAATGTTTTTAAAATAGTACACATGATAGACATGTACCAGTGGTTGAAAATGGAAGTGGAACGCCTATGTGCTTACTTGCCCACTACCATGGCAGTGATTGTATCTTTCCTGCAGTTCTATTGGACTGTGAAAAAAGCCTGAAGATAAAGTTACACTGATAAGCTTAAAGGAAGAACTAGCAAAGATGATTGAGCAGGAAATTGGGAAACATCTCAATGGGGGAAAAGGGCAAGAGACTGAAGCAATGATGCAATTAGCAGAGAAAGAGGGTTCAAGCCATCAGGGGGCTGAGGGAAATTCCACAAGCAAAGACAGTGCCTCAAGAGCTGAGGCAGTGATTCCAATCCTCCCAATTTATGACAGAGCAATTCTCCAGCTGGATTTGGGAATCATCCATATGAAAAGCCACAAACCATTCACTAGTGCAGACTTTGACAGCTTAAAGAAAAGGATACGTGAATATTATTTAAATCCTCACAAGTCTGTAAAGGAGTTCAAGCATGCAATTCACTTGTACAAACCTTCCTTTAGGAACATTGAAATTCTTCTTGCAGAGCTTTTCACACCATCCCAAGCAAATCATTTTATTCAGGAGACTATGGATAACCCAAACCTGACTTAGTGACCCAGAGAGTACCTGGAACTTTCAAATCCAGGGAACCTCTCATTCCTAAAAAGATACAGAGAGGATTTGGTAAAGATGATGGTAATCCATGGGAAATGCGCAGATTCTTGGGGAAAATTCAAGAGACTCAAGCAAGAGGCAGGGAAACATCCCAGCATTTACCTTGATAGGCTGGTTGAAGCTGGGGAGACCCCACTAGGATTTCAAGACTTGACAGAACCAAACCTCCAGCACATCTGGAGGCAGTTCATCAAGGGAAGCAATCTTCCAATTCTCACAATCTTTAACTTGCATTGCCCAGGGTGGGAAAATCTGTCTTCAGAAGACTTGTGAAAGACAGCTTCCTATGTGCATGGTTCAAGTGAAAAGGAGGACAATCAGACAAAAGCAAAGATAACACCATTGCAGACCTCAAAAGACAACTCAAAGAGGCTAAGACAACTATAAAGCAAAAAGAAATAGAAGAAATAAAAAACTTAGCCACCCTACAAGCCAGAAACCCGACCAGGAACCAATTCCAACAGAGACAAACCCCAAACAATAGGCATTGTTTTTTGTGTGAGAAATTTGGTCATCTGGTCCAGATATGTTATTACAAGTCACAAATCAACTTTAATAACAATAATAACAGAAGAAAGAACTATAATAACACATACACAAATTCAAAATATAGCAACAACAACAACAATAACACTTATATAAGAAAAAACAAATGTTGTGATCATGATGGTAGGAATTCTGGAAACACAAATGTTAGTCCCAATCTTAAAACAATGGAAAGGTATATCTCACAAGGAGCCAGGCCTTGTTATGCCCAAGTGCACCTGGGACCCAAGTTAGCTTATGAATCGAGGAAGCAGTGTTAGCACTCAAAACAATAGAAAAAGGGTGCAACAGCAAAAATGCAAAAGGAAACCAAAAGGAGAAACTGGGACTTACAAATAGATGGTGGGGATGGTGGAGCAAAGAATAAATCTAGAGAAAAGACAAAAGAGGAAATGCAGATTAACAGAGATGCTGAAGAGATTAAGAATAGAATCTATGCGATAACAGATAGTGATTCAAGCAAAACACAAAAAAAATCATAAATGTACTTACAAAAGAATGGGAAGCAAACACAATGGCTATCCTAACAAGAAAAAGCAAAAGCATAAATACAGACATTAACCAATGCAAAGCACAAGAAGAGACAAACTTAAACCTTAAATCTTCAAAACGCACTGATGAAGATGCTACACACATGCAAAATTAAATCATACAAACAGAAAATATATCATAAGAGTAATTACCAACAAGATCAAAAGCAAAAGTTACAGAAACAAGGTCACTAGGGTGTTCTAAGCTTATAAAAACAAAAACTGCTAAGCAAGACAGACAGTACAAACCAAATCATCACATGTGATGCTGGGAAGGAAAGACAAGCATTAAGATCTTTAGGCATGCAAGCAAGCAATCCCCCAAAGGAACTGGTACAGGGAAAAGTTATAATGGAAATGAGTTACTGGGAAATAACAAGGACCTCTAAGTTAAACCCAGAGCAAAGAGTTTATTCCTAAAGCATCTCCTGGGAAAAACTTAATGCCAAGTGTACCAATCCTTCAAGCTTGCAAACACACAAAGGAGCCTATAGAAAGATCTAATAGTTTAAAGGAAAACCAAAAGCAAGCATCCAATCAGACTCATGCAGAAACAAGAGAGAAAGAAGGGGAAAAAAGCAAAGAACAAACATAGAGAAATAGAATCAGAAGTAAACACAGAAGTATACAACAATACAAAACTTTTGTTGTCTGCTAATGCAAACCATAACATTATGTATCCATCACAACCCCTAACTCCATTCAATCTTGTGAATGTAACATACAAAATAAAAATAACTGATTGGAATGAAACCTTTAATCAAATGCAAACTTTCCTTGAATCAAACTTGGATAAAACGCAGAAAAGAATGTTCAAGGAAGCTAATAAGTCTTTACCTTTCCCACAATCAATAACAAAGCCAAGGAATAACATAAAACCCAATCATGACAGCACCTTGCAAAAAGAACATGTAAGAATCCATACTGTCACACAGAACAGTGGTCAAACAGAAAAGCAATCAATAGCAAAAACAAACCTGGGGGGGGGCAGCTGGGTAGCTCAGTGGAGTGAGAGTCAGGCCTAGAGACAGGGGGTCCTAGGTTCAAACCCGGCCTCAGCCACTTCCCAGCTGTGTGACCCTGGGCAAGTCACTTGACCCCCATTGCCCACCCTTACCAATCTTCCACCTATGAGACAATACACTGAAGTACAAGGGTTAAAAAAAAAACCTAGGGGAAGTGATCTCAAACCATGCTGAATTTACAGGGGAAGAAAAGAGTCTTGGTGGAAAACAAATTGGGATTAATATATCACAAGAGAAAGCCTGGGGAATTACAAAAACAACTGCATCCATGATCCAAGTGAACCAAAATACCGAAAACAGTGAACCCCACATAATGATTAGAGTGGATAATGAAATTTATTATGCATTGATAGATACTGGTACAGCACAAAGTGTCCTTAAAACATCTCCAAAAGTCCATAAGATCATTGGGTCAGTCCAAGTAAAAGGTGCAACAGGTCAAATCCAGAGGGTGCCTAGACTAAGAACAAAAATGGTAAATTTGGGCCCTCTCAGCACCAAGCACACATTTCACCCAGTCCCAGAATACCCTTTGAACCTTTTAGGGTGAGATTTTTAATGTAAAATCAGGGCAACTATCCAGTGCAATCAATCAGGGGAGATCTATCTGCATTGGCCAAAGCAATCACTCAAGCATCACCCATTACTGTTCTTAGGGCAAATAGCAGACAATGACTAAGATCAGAGGGAAGTATTCATCTTTGAAATCCCCAATATAGTACCACAAGAAGTATGGGCAAAACATTCCAATGATGTGGGAATTTTAAAATCAGTTACCCTTGTAAAGATTGAAGTCAAAGAAGGAGTACCACCAAGAATAACACAGTACAGGCTAAGCAAGGAAGCAATACAGGGCATAACTCCAATAATAGAATGTCTCCTAGAGCAGAAAATACTGATCCCAACTATATCATAATATAACACCCCTATCATACCTATAAAGAAAAGCAAGCTGGACTCAGAGGGCAGTGTCCAATGGAGACTAATCCAGGACCTGATGGCAGTGAACAACTTTGTAAAGAAACGCCATGCAGTAATACTAAGCCCAAATGAGATAATATTAGAAATCCCAAGCAATGCAAGCTGGGTTTTGGTGATCAATCTCTGTAGTGCGTATTATACCATCCTGATATAAAAATATCGTTGCCTTCACCTGGAAAAATTCTCAAGTCACTTGGGGAAGAATGCCACAGGGTTTATGAGATGCCAGTTTAATCTTTTGCCAAATCCTTAAAAGAGACTTAGAGGGCATAAAATTCAGACAGCAAACTTCTCCATATGTGGATGGCATTTTGTTAGCTAGCCCAAACACAAAAGTCTGTCAGAGAGAAAGTGTTATCCTTTTGCAAGAATTATGCAAAAGAGACTGCAAAGTGTAAAGATCCAAATTTCAGTGGGTACTACCTAAAGTGGAATACCTAGAGTTCATCTTGGAAAAGGGCACAAGGAAAATTTCCAAGAAGAGGGTGGAGGATATCCAAAAACTGACTCTACCAACAACAAAGAGGCAGCTGCGTGCGTTTTGGGAGTGACAGGCTTCTGCAGGCAGGGGATCCCTGGATATAGTCAAATATCCAGATGTCTTACTGATCTGACCAGGAACTCTATCTTTGAAACTCACAAGAGAACATCGAAATGCAATAGCAAAGCTCAAAAATGCAGTTTTCACAGCGCCCGCCCTTAGAATCCCTGATTATACAAAAAAGTTTCACATTTCTGTCCATGAGGACAATGCCACAGTGTCAGGAGTGTTAGTACAGACCCTATGACAAACATTCAGACCAGTGGCATACTATAGTTCCCAGTTAGATGTCATCTCCAAGGGAATGATACATTGCCTCTGAGCGATCATGGCATTAATGATAAAATTAATGGTAAAAAAACTATCTGATTTGGAATTGGGTAGCAAGTTGATTGTGTATTCCCTACATCAAATAGAGAGCATGATCAAAAATAACAACTTGCAAGCATTCACTTCACAAAAACTGCCTCAGTATGAAATTATATTCTTGAGCAATGAGAACATCACTCTGAAATGTTGCCAGTCACTAAATCCAGCCACTTTGCTCCTACAATTGCTAATGGAAGGAGAACCAGTGCATGATTGCAAAGACACCTTGGAAATAGTACAAAAGACAAGGGCAGATTTGAAAGATACACCAATTTCAAATTCAGACATCGACCTCTGTACTGATGGTTCAGCATACATGCACCTAGGGAAAAAGTTTGTGGGAGCTGCAGTAGTGACACAGACAGAAACTTTAATGTATGATTCTTTAGCTAATACAATAAGTACTCAAGGGGCAGAGTTAATATGTCTCTTAAGAGCCCTGCAAATAGGAAAGGACAAAAGAGTTAACATCTTCACAGATAGTAGATATGCATTCACTATCCTTCATGCCACTGGAGAAACATGGAGGCACAGAGGTTTCATAACATCTGGAGGAAAGACAATAGCATACGGTAACATCATTCTGCAGCTTCCCAAAGCAGTACATCTTCCTAGAGAAATGGCAGTCATGCATTGCTGGGGTCACACACTGAGTACAGACAAAATCTCATTAGGGGATCACAGAGTGGACATTACTGCAAAATTTTGAGCCAGATTTGGGCCCATCAACATTCTGAACTTCACCCTGATTGATGAAGACACTCTAAAACAAGTTTATAATTCCAGGGAAGTTCAGGAATGGGAACGAAATCTAGGTGCCAAACAAGTGGGAAGAATATGGTTCTTGGAGTCAGGCAAACTCATCCTGCCAAAGGCTCTATACTACCCAGTGTGTAATTCCATACACAAAAAGAAGCATTATGGCACACAGGTGATCATTGATTCAATAAGAAAAATTTGGACCGCCCCAGAAATCACCTCTTGTGCCATAAGAATCTGTCAGAAATGTAAGATCTGCATGCAGTTCAACCAAGGGAGTTTCAAAAGCAAGGGTCTTGGGGGAAGACCATGGGCTTATACTCTGTTTGAATGTTTGCAGATTGATTATAGAAACATGCTGTGTGACAAAGGCTTCAAATACTGTCTGGTCATAATCAATCATTTGACCAGATGGTCTGAGGTTTATCCTGCCAAGAAGAACAATGCTGCATTTGTCATAAAGACCCTATTGAAGGAAATCATCCCAAGATATTCAATTCCAGCAAGAATAGATTTGGACAAAGGTTCTCACTTCACTCATTGAATCTTACAAGAAGTTTACAAAAATTTGGGAATACAGGGATCATTCCATTCTGTTTACCACCCAGAAAGTGCAGGGCAAGTGGAATGATTTAACAGAGATATCAAATCACTAATACAGAAGGTCTGTTCAGAAACTCAACTTAAATGGACAGATGCTTGGTTGATCCTGCCAGTAGCATATGCTTATCTCAAAGATTAAGCCATGCATGTCTAAGTACACACGGCCAGTACAGTGAAACTGCAAATGGCTCATTAAATCAGTTATGGTTCCTTGGGTCACTCACTCACTCCTACTTGGATAACTGTGGTAATTCTAGAGCTAATACATGCCAATGAGCGCTGACCTGGGTCCCCTTCCCCCCATGGGTGGGGGCCCCTGGGGATGAGTGCATTTATTAGACCAAAACTAACCCAGCAGCTTCCCCCCAAGTCCCCAACCAGGGACGGGGGTACCCCAAACACTTTGATGACTCTAGATAATCTCAGATAAATAAATGAGGGCCTGAAGATTGTGTTCATAAATATGTATATAATATATATGTGTACATAGGATGTAAAAAGTTAGCAAGTCTCATGAAGGTCTTAGCCAAATATGAAAGTGCAAAGCATTTCTTATCTGGCTAGTACTGGAATGCAGACTGCAACATTGTACATAGTGTATCATAATGCATAATGTAAATCTTATAAATAAGTGTAACATAGGTTCATAATTGTAGCATAGCTTCAAACTAGTTACTGTAGCCTTGTAAATAAGATTAACAAAGACTAACACCACAAAATTTAGTTAGCATAAATGTAGGGAAAGTTAGTGAGATAGGGAAGTTTGAAATCCTAGAAATAAAAGTATTAGGGAAAGAATAGAACAAAATAAGGTATTGCATGTAGAAATGTAAGTAAGATAAATTACTAACAACACCAACTATAGGAAAAGAGCAGTCATAAGGTAAATGCTGTGACATAGTAAAAAGCATAGTTAGAAATTATAACCTTAGCAACAGTTTTCAATAAGATTGGTTAATGCAATAGTTATTAGACTTAGAATTGTTCTGAAGAAAATTTATTGTTTCAAAGAATTATTTAACCATTGCAACATTGTAGAAACATTGCAAAACCCAAATCCCTTACCCAAAAACTTGCCTAACTTCATCTTAGTAATAGTTTGTAGCCAGATAGGGTAAGTGAGATAGTCATTTATTATTGGGGGGGGGAACATAAGATAGTAATAGGAATAGATAAGATAAGGGGGTTACTGTAAGAATGAAGTAAGCCCTGACATTTTTGGAAAACCTGTCATGGAATATTGGAGGAAGATGAACCCAAAGGAGTGTTGGAAGAGCAGAGACTTCTGGGAGAGGAAAACCCAACCAGGGGCTTTTGGGGGTTGGAGCCAGACAGCAAGGACATGAAATTTGGGTCTGTGATCTTCAGAGGTGACCATTGGGCTTTTCCTGATTTGTATAGGAAACCTGCACCTGTGACATCTTATCTACCCAACTTTCACACACAACATCAACAGAGTTCAACTGAGTTTGGGGTTACTGGACTTCCTTTGGGGAGCTGATCCCTGAACCTCATTTGTCTGGGGCTTTGCCCAGCAGTATCACCCCCCCCAAAACTTATAGTAAATATTGCTTTATAAGAATATCATTAGTGGGGTTCAGGAAGGAGAAGCTTTGGTTGGGGAGACACCTTATCTCACCTTCACGTCTGAGGCATTGGTGGGTACCTGCCAGAGCAAAGGACCTTGGCTTAGGGATTACCTGCACCCCCTTTCTTGCCGTTACCCTGCCTTCATCCCCTTTTGCCTTGTTGTTCCTGATTAAACACCCTAGTACCTTCAAGATCAGATCTACATTTGGTTTCTATTAGAGAGAGACTTGACTGGGAGGAAGTGCAGTAGCACTGGCAGGCTGATCTCCATTTTTAACCTGACCCCCTGCTGGGAGAAGGGAGAAGGCAAGTACTCTGACTTGCACCAACTCTGAATCTGGGTATCATTCACTTCTCCTTGAAGGGACACCATTCCTTCAACCCCTCAATGGCTGCACGTCCTTCCTGGATCCTCCATTTCCCAAGGGAATACCATTTTAGTCTCTCATTAACAAGGGTGGCTGTGAGGGAGGAGGGCCCTCCATCCTTTATCTGCTTGTTATCAGCTACATCCCCAATCCTCCCAAACATCCCCCCTTTTACATTAGTATCTCTTTGCCCAAAGAGGGAGTTCTTGTAATTAGTTTTAAGCATCTTCTCCAAATTTTTCCTATCCAGGGATGCTGCAATACCATTGGTTAAACTAATTTATGGAACACAGTCATCTTTTTGTCTTTCTCTTGGTACAATTTAGGAAGTGTTCTAGGTTTCTCCAAATTATTCATAGGAAAACAAAGAGGCCTCTTCATGTTTTTGTTCTCACCATCAATGGATATTTCAACACTCAGAGTTGTCCTTGAAGCTCTAAGTACAATGTTACACAGTGGTGTTCTGAAGATATAATATCCATTTCACATATTTTCTCACTGAAATAGCATATAACAGCTCAACAAATGTGAAAATTGTATCATAGAACCATGCAACAATGATAAGCAATATGAAAAAATATCATACAAGGAGAAGCAAGAACATAAAATTAGAGGTACAATAAGAAATATTCTTGGGGGCAGCTGGGTAGCTCAGTGGATTGAGAGCCAGGCCTAGAGACAGGAGGTCCTAGGTTAAAGACTGGCCTCAGACACTTCCCCAGCTGTGTGACCCTGAGCAAGTCACTTGTCCCCCATTGCCTACCCTTACCACTCTTCTGCCTTGGAGTCAACACACAGTATTGACTCCAAGACAGAAGGTAAGGGTTTTAAGAAAAAAAAAAGAAATATTCTTTACTTTTTGAAAGCAGTTCCAAAAGGAACAACATAATTCTGACCTGTCAATACAGCCTAAAGTAGGACAAAAATTTATAAAAATATTCCAGGCCCTAAAAACACTTTAGGCTTGAAGAAATATAATCTGCTAAAGAAAATAAAAAAATTTTAAAAATACTTCAATCCAGACAAGTTTGCATACATCACTGGCATTAGAGGATTTTAGTCAAGCTTAATCTTCTCAAGGCATCTGGTAACTCTTTCCACAACTCACCCATCAGCTTTGATCCTACTCTCCTTGGTTTTTCAATAGGTCCAGAGGCACTCGTCAGCTCATCAATCAATATTTTTTGGCTTTTACCTACTTAGCCACATCCTTCCCTTCACAGCTCCACTGGAAACAACTCAGTGCAGTGTCATTATCTTAGTAAACAGTTTAATTGAAGTAGATAAAAGAGTACTAAAAGAAGTAAATTCAGACATGTGTGACTGAAGTGGCAATAACCTCAGTTCTCTTGCCCCAAGCAGGGAGGAATTTTATCCTCACTAGCTTTAATTTCAAGAGTAAAACGAACAGAAAATGTAGGTGCTTAAACAAATGTACCAATTACTATGAGCTCAGGGAGAGAGTGGATTTGTCATTGATAGTCTATAATGCTGGGTGTTGGAATTCTTGCTTGTCTGCCCTATTGTTGCAAAGAACGAGGATCTCTTTCTGTACTTCCTCTACTTATTTCTCCTCATCAGTGCCATTAGCTTGCACAGAATCAAATTTACTCACCAGTCATGTCTTCTGGCTTCTCTGGCAGTAGAATGAGAATTTTTTTGCCAGGCAGAAAATTAGGCCATGCTACAGAGAGAAATGTTCCCTGTAGCTGCCATTCCTTTGCATCCACTTCCAATATTCATCTTGAATGTTCAATACTCAGAACATTTGTACATTGTGAATGGTCATCTGGCAAAATCTACAAGACTTAGTCCCAGCTGCCTTCAGGGAGATGTAGTCTTTGGGGAAAGCAAACAAGACCTAGACCCATCTGTTACAGAAAATAATGAGCCCAGATTCTCTGTTTAGAGATTTAGCTCATTGAAATCTATGAAAGGATTTATAACAAATACTAAAAAAGTGCCTTTCTGTTGTTTGTTTATTTGAGGGACTTTATGCACATTAGAAATTTTCCATTGGCTCCTGGATTTGTGAACCAAGCATATGCATCTTTGATGTAGAAAGAAGCCAGTATTCTCTCACTTCTTTCTTTAACCTTTTGAGACTTCCTAGATATAATTAATGTTTTTAGGCCAAATATCTCATTATATTTCATCTTAAAATGTTTTAAGATAATAGATTTAAAGACACAGATTCCCTCTCCAGGAATGTCAGAGGCTTTCAGGACCAACACTCTAATTTTGCAATTAGGAAAATTGAGGTCTGACAAGATGAAGTGATTTTTTCAGGATCATCTCCTATATTCAGTGCTACCAAGTCTTGATGATTCCTCTTTTGACATTCTTTCATATGTATACATCTTAGTCATTCTTACTGTTAAAAGTTTAGTCCAAGATTCATTTATTTTCAACCTGGATTATTGCAATGAATTCTAAATACTAATGCCACATTCTTTTTCTTTTCTTTTTTTTATTAAACTTTTACTTTCTGTCTTAGAAACAATATTAAGTATTGGTTCCATGGCAAAAGAGCAGTAAGGGTTAGGCAGTTGGGATTAAGTATCTTGCTTAAGATCACAGAGCTGGGAAGTGTCTGAGGCTAGATTTGAAACTGGGAATTCTCATCTACAGGCCTGGATTTCTATCCACTGATACCCCTAGCTGCCCTCACATTTTCTTTTGAAAACACCACTTCAATATCCCTATTTGAAAACCTTCAATTATTTTTCATTATTTTCACAATAATAATTTTCACAGTAAATAAATACATTTCACAATCTTCTGACATTCGATGCTCTTAATATAATCCCACCCAAATGGTTCAGCTTTACTTTGCACTGTTTCCCAGCATAGAATCTCTGCTTTTTCTCTGTCTTTTTTTTTGAGCACCAAAAATGACATTTTCATTCTTGTCTTTGTACCATTGCTTTTAGTGTTTCCCGATGGTAGCCTGGTCACTGTTCTTCTCTCCTGGTCCATATTTTACTCATTTTTTAGTCTCCAGGAAAACTTTCCCATTTATTTTAGATCACACTGACTTCTCTAAGTTGCTATTACATAGCATCCACTAATTGTAATATTTAATCAGATATGCAACAAACATTTATTAAATATCAGATTCTCTGCTAGAATCTAGGGCTAAAAAATCTTTTCAGTCTAGGAGTTTATATTCTTCTTAGAGATTCTACACACAGAGATATACAAATACATAGAATTTACAAAATAATACAAAGCAATTTGAAGAGGCATCCCCAAAAACAATGTAAGAGTCAGAAAACCAAGGGACACCTGTCTTGTGCTTTGAAAGAAGAAAATCTAAGGGATAGGTGAGGAGGGAATGCATTCCAGGAATAGCATGCTACCAGAACAAAGATGTAAGCAGGTGGTAAATAGCTGGAAAACCAGTTTGGCTGTAAGGGACAGTGAACAAAGGGGAGCAATATAAAACAAGACTGGTGCAGCAGCTAAGAGCAATATAATGAATAGATTTAAATATCAGGCTGAGGATTTGTATTTTATCCTAGAGGCAGGGGGAGATAATCAAAGATTCTTGAGTGAGTGAGTGACATGGTCAGGTGACTGCTTTAGGAAGAGTATTCAAAATTCATGGTAATCTTGATATAGCCAAATCAATGGTCTTTCTTCAGTCTTCATTCTCCTACAGTCATTGACATTGTTGGTCAATGTCTTCTCATTGATACACTCTCCTGGTTCTCCTCCTACCTATTGGACCACCCCTCAGTTTCCTTTGCTGGATCCTTATCCAGGTCCTGTTCTCTAAGAGAGCAGAACTACTTGGGTTCTGTCTCTCTTACCTCTATACTACTTCCCTTGGCAATCTCATAGGCTCCTGTTTTGTTTTTTTTTTTAATTTGCTGGTGATTCTCAGATCTATCAATATTACCCTAACCTCTCTGTTGATCTCAAGTCTTGCATCTCCAAGTGCCTTTCAGTTTTCTTAGGTTAGATGTCCAGTAGACATCTTAAACTCAACATGTCCAAAACTGAACTCATTATCATTCCCCCTACACCTTCCCTTTCCTCTCCACTTCAAACTCCTCTATTACTATCAGGCTTGCAGCCTAGGAGTCATTCTTGGTTCCTCACTTTCCCCCACCCCCACTTATATCCAATATATTGCCAAGGCCTATTGATTTTGCTCTTGAAACACCTCCTGAATATGTCCTTTCTGTCCTCTGTTACTGATACCACTCTTGTGCAGGCATTCATCCCCTTACTCTTGGGCTAGTGCAATATAGGCTGCTAGTGAGTCTGCAGGCTTCAAGCCTCTCCCCACTTCAGTTCTCTCTCCATTTTAGAACCAAAGTGATTTTCCTAAAAGTACAAGTCTGACTAGTTCACCCACCCACTCTCACTTAAGAAACACCAGCAGTCCCCTATCACTTCCAGTATCAAATATGAAATTCTCTCTTTGATGTTTAAAACCCTTCCTTATCTAAAATCCCCTTACCCAACATTTCTAGTCTTCTTACAACTTACTCCTCACCCTATAGTATTTGATCAAGTGACAATGACCTTCCTATTCTTGACTCTGGACATTTCCTCTAGTGTTTCCCCCATGTCTGGGATACTCTTTCCTTATCTTTGCTTCCTGGATTCCATAGTTTCCTTCAGGTCCCAACTAAAATCTCCTTTTCTATGGGAAATCTTTCTAAACCCCTCTTAATTCTAACATTTTTTTCTCTTGTAACTATTTCCTATTTATTCTGTATATAGCTTATTTGTGCAAATTTTTTTGCTTCTTGTCTCCATTATATCGTGAGTTCCTTGAGGGTAAGGATTGTTTTTGCATTTTTTTGTTGGCACGTAGTAGGGCTTTACTAAATACTTATTCATGGACTTTTTGGGTTATTAAGTGGAGGATGAATTGCAAATGAGAGTAGAAGCAGGTAGGGCAAATAGTAAGATACTGAAGTTTAGGTAAGAATAGAGACTGAACTAGGATGCTGGATGTTTGGGCATAGAGAAGGGAGTGGATGTGAGAGTCTAGAATAGGCAAAGTTGAATTATCAAGGCTCAGGAACTAATTAACTGTTCGGGGCAGGGGTGAGGGAGAGTAGAGAGCAAAGGAGAACTTGGGTGTTCTAAACTTGGGTCTTTGGAAGGAAGATAGTAGACGTATCACTCAGTAGAATAGGGAAGTGTTTTTATTGTGGTGGTGACAGATTCTACATTTATTGGAGTAGGGACTATATTTGATGTTATATAATGTATAGTTGCTATTACAGTATGTACCGTATGTGCCAACTATTACTTTTCTTGTGAAAATGAGAGTTTAGGGATCTGAAACATGACTCATCAGCCTGAAGCTCAAGGACATGGGAAGATTTAAGTAAGAGGAAAAGACATTTATAGCTATAGATCTGGAAGAGACATCAGAGGCCATCTGATCCAAACTCTTCATCTTACAGATGAGAAAACCGAGTCCTAGGGAGTTTGTTTGGATTTGTCCAAGGTCACACAGGAAGCAAGCATCCAGGGCAGGATTTCAATACCAGCGTCTGTGATGCCAAAGCCAATATTGCTTCTATTCCACGACACTAGTTTAGTAGCTCCAGGTGGCATTTGCTTTAGCTATCTTACAATAACCTGGTGATCAGGGAGACCAGGAAACAGGACTAATAGATAAATGATAATAAAACTAACAACTAGAATTTATATAGTGCTTTAAGTTTTGCAACACTTTACAAATATCCTCATTTTAGGTATTATCCCCATTTTACAGGTATAGAAACTGAAGCTCACAGGCATTAAGTGAGTTGCTTAAGGCTGCATAGCTGGCAAGTGTCTGAGGCAGGGTCTTGCTGGGTCTTCCTAGCTCTCGGTCTAGCAGTCTACCCACTACATTACCAAGCTTCCTCTGAGGTACTTCTTGAGAAGTACTAACTTCTTGAGAAGACTAACAAAGTCTCAGGTCTTATTAAAAAAAAAGAGCTCAAGATGGATGGGAACTCTATCAGCATGGAGAAGTCAGGCTCACTGGAAGAGATTATTATGTCAGACTTAGTGATCTTGGGTCTAATTGCTTCCAATGAGGAGTCCAGATTCCAGGATAAAACCAAAAGGGAAGTCACCTTCATGTGTAGGAGAGTGCCAACTATATGTACAATTAGAGAAATTATTACAACTGACTAATATATAAAGGAAAGAGTTAAAAGTAAGAGAGAAGGATCACTTCTCGGTCTTTTGGCTAAGATCAAGTGTAAAAGTAAGAGAAGGGGATTACAATAGGTTGGAGCTCAAGCATCTTAAAAATGAGGGTAAGATGAGGACAGAAGGTTTGAACCTCTGGGGTATAAACCTTGGAACAATCATGAAAGGGTAATCTTTCTTATTTAATACCTCTCAGTTCATGGCCAAGGAATAGAAAAGAGCTTACTTTTAGGAATAGACCAGAGCATGGGGGAAGAGTATTCATTAGGCAAAGAGGAGTTCCATATCCCAGAGACAAGGGTTAGAGAAATTAAGTCTTGAAACATCCCAAATTGACAAATGGTCAAAGAATATGAATAAGTAATTTTCAGATGAAGAAATAAAAATCATCAAAAATAATGTTCTAAACCACTTTTGGATTAGAGAAATGCGAATTAAAACAATGCTGAGGTACTACCTCACACCTATCAGGTTGACCAATCTGGCAGTTGGAGATGATACAGCAAAATTAGTACATTAATGCATTGTTGGTGGATTTGTGAACTGATCCAACCATTCTGGAGGGCAATTTGGAACTGTGCTCAAAGAGCCATGAAACTTTGATCCAGTAATACAACTAACTACTGGGTCTATATCCTGAAAAGATCATAAAAAGGGGGAAAGGATCTACTTGTACACGATAATATTTATAGCAGTTCTTTTTGTAGTGGCAAAGAATTGGAAATTGAGGGGATGTTCATCAATTGGGGAATGGCTGAATAAATTGTGGCACATGTTAGTGATAGAATACTATTGTGCTATAAGAAATGATACGCAAGATAATTTCAGAAAAAGGTGGAAATATTTGCAGGAGGTGATGCAGAGCAAAGTAAGCAGAACTGGGAAAACATTGTACACAGTAAGAACAATATTGGACAATGATTATCTATGAAAACTTAGTTACTCTCAATAATCTGGCACAATCCTGAAAGACTTATGATGGGAATTCTAACCATTTCCAGAGAAAGAACTGTTGGAGTTGTCTTTCACATCAGTATATTTATGGTTTTATTTTGGGGTTCTGGTTATGTAGGATTGTGCTCTTATAATGGCCAATATGGAAGCATGTTTTGCATGACAATATAAATAAAAATTTAAAAAGACTTGAAACATTCTAAACTTAATTTGTTGTTACTAAGAAATGAAGAAATAAGTTAATATTTACCTTAGACCATGAATTGGTTGAATCCAAGGGAAAAAAAATCAGTAAAATCAGAGGTTTTAATGATAGCATTACTAAGCTTATTCCTTCAAAATGATGAACTTAACACAAAGGAAGAGAAATGGAGCAACTTGTATAATAGCAAAGTTGTAAAGAAAAACAACTTTGAAACACTTAACAACTATAGTCAGTGCAATGACTAGCCATGATTCCAGAGGATTGATGATGAAGTCTGCTACCCACCTCCTTACAGAGAGGTGATAGAAACTAGGAGTATATTTAGACATACATTTTCAGATTCAGACAATTTGGGGTTTTGTTTGATTTAATTATGCATATTTATTCCAAGAATTTCCTTTTTCTTTTTTTTAATAGGGGAGATAGGAAAAAAGGGAGGTAATGAGAAAGGAATAGAATATAAAGAAATGAAAAAATAAAGATTCATTTTATCATTTGGTTGAAAAATGCATGCATGTAAATTGAAGGAAGGTTAGAAGGAAACAGACATTATCAGGACAGATGGAAAGTTATGTGTTTAATTTATTGTATACTTAAAAGGAAAAGCAAGCTGTATATAAGAGATAGTCAAGGATTTATTTATAACTATCTTTTTGTGTTCCATTTTGTACATAGGAGAAATGCTAATGTCATTTGATGTTTGTTAAGTTTAGGATTAAAAGAAGTTAAAAACATGAAAATTGTCGGTTAACCAGATGTAGGAGAAACTATGAAAGACCAAAACTGATTATAAAGGTCATTCTAAAATCTTATACTTTGTTATAAACCCTGTATTGGATGTTTTTTGTAATACAGGGTGTCCCAAAAGTCTTAGTCTATTTTTAAAATTAATTAATTAACTAATTAATTTAGGTTTTTTCCCCATGGTTACATGATTCATGTTCTTTCCCTTGCCTCCTCCTTCCCCCCTCCCATAGCCAACAAGCAATTCCACTGAGTTTTACATATATCATTGATCAAGACCTATTTCCATATTATTAATATTTGCAACAAAGTCATTGTTTAGAGTCTACATCCCCAGCCAAGTCCCCATCAAACCATGTGATCAAGCAAATGTTTTTTTTTTTTTCCTGTGTTTCTACTCCCACAGTTCTTTCTCTGGATGTGGTTAGCATTCTTTCTCCGAAATTCCTCAGAATTGTCCTGGATCATTGCATTGCTGCTAGTAGAGAAGTCCATTACATTTGATTGTGTGACAGTGTATCAGTCTCTATGTACAATGTTCTCCTGGTTCTGCTCCTTTCACTCTGCATCATTTCCTGGAGGACATTCCAGTTCATATGGAATTCTTCCAGTTCATTAGCACAGTAGTATTCCATCACCAACAGATACCACAATTTGTTCAGCCATTCCCCAATCAAAGGACATCCCCTCATTTTCCAATTTTTTGCCACCACAAAGAGCGCAACTATAAATATTTTTGTGCGTCTTTTTCTTTATTATTTCTTTGGGTTACAAACCCAGCAGTGGTATGGCTGGATCAAAGGGCAGGTAGTCTTTTAAAGCCCTTTTGGCCTAATTCCAAATTGCCCTACAGAATGGTTCCATCAATTCACAACTCTACCAGCAATGCATTGATGTCCCAAATTTGCCACATCCCCTCCAACATTTATTACTTTCCTTTGCTGTCATATTAGCCAATCTGCTAGGTGTGAGGTGGTAGCTCAGAGTTGTTTTGATCTTAGTCTATTTTTAAAAACTATTAAAGCTTAAAATAGCACTAAGACTTTTGGGATGTCCTATACCTTATAGCAAAATCCTTTAGAATATATGAAAAAAGATAGCCATATACCCTTTCAGGAAGCAAGAATAGGGGAAAGATATATCTCTGTTACTATGTGTTAAATTAAATGTTGAAAACCTTACCCAAAGAGGGGTTTTTTGGCAGAAAAAAGAAACAAAAACACATACCCAAAGTGCCAAGATTATAATTTAACTGTCTTTTATGTGTGTGTAGCTTCTGGGAAACTTCTTGAGAGAATAATGAGTTCCTTAAGGGCAGGAACTGTATCTTAGATTCTTTTGTATATTAAAGGCTCAATTAATATTTGTGGATGTGAATATTTGAGGTCTGATGATGAGTATTACTAGGCACTTTCATATAAAACCATTCAGGTAGTGCTATGTACATTCTGTTTCCTTTTCCATTTGGCTTCACTTCATAAATGAATTCTTAAATTTTTCTTGGCACTTAATGTTTTTTTTAAATTAATGACAGAAGAAATGGAACTATAGAAACTTTCCCACAAGCCTTTATTAAGGCATAGCTCAATTCTTGAAAAAAAATGTGATTAGAACAGAGACTGTTGTCCCCTAAAATCAGAACAGACATGGGGTAGTGAAGGAAATGAGCATGTATATGGCTCCTAATATATACCAGGGCCTGTGCTAAGTACTTTACAAATATCATCTTCATTTGATTTTCACAACCACCCTATGAGGTAAGTGCTATTAGAACTCCCATTTTACAGTTGAGGAAATCGAGGCAAACAGAGGTCAAGTGATTTACCCAAAGTAACAGAGGTCAGAGTTAAACTCAGATCTCCCTGATTTAGGATCCCAGCACTCTATCAACTAACTATGCCACCTAGCTGTCTCATTAGAGACAATAATAGCCCAATTTTTCAAGAATGGGGGATATATTTTCTTTGAGAATTTCATTTCCCACAAGATTGGGGAATCGTGAACACTATAGGTTACTCTATCCCAACCATGGACTTTAGCTAAAGGGGAACATTATTAGCACGTCTCATGGGAAGTTGAGCATGAACTCTCAAGAGAGAAGTGGGAGCTGTAGGTTTTGAGTGAAGTTCTTAAACAGAGAAAAGAGGAAAATTCATAAGGAATCAGAAAGAATACAAAAGCTTCCCTAAAACTTCACCTAACTCTTGCTACTACTAACAGAGGATTTCTTCTCATTAGTGCCAATGAGCAGTGATGGAATTTGTCTCTCTCCAATTGTGTTTCTCTTTTTGAAAACTCAGTTGCAAAATTTTGCTGCTTCGCAGGTGCCTGGTAAACAGACAAACAAACAAAAAACAACTTTGCATCAAATTTCTCTGAAAAAGGGCTGCCATCCAAGCATAAAGGGAAGAACAAAAGCCATCCCTTAATAGATAAATATCCAAGTATACATGAAATGGAAGTTTTCAAAAGAAGAAATGCAAGTTCTCAACAACTAAATGAAAGCATATTCTAAACCACTTAGAGCAGAACAAATTAAATAAATTCTGAAAATTTACCTCACACCCACTGGGCTGGAAAAGATGACAAAAAATGGCAATCATAAATGATGGAAGGGTTGTTGGAAGGCAGTCACAGTCACACTAATAATGCATTGTTAGTGGAGATGTGAACTGTTCTCACTGTTCTAGAAAACAACTTTCAATCTCACTTATCTGCTTAGAAAACATTCAATGGCTTTCTCTAGACCTACTGAATAAAATCCAAATTCCTTAGCCTAAAGGTAATGGGACTTTATTGGTTCCCATGTATCGTTGTAGTCTTTTCTCACTTTCCTCTATCTAAGCTCATAGCAGGTAGAAATGATCTCATTCTTTAGACTTGTAGCCCCAGTGCCTGACACAATTCCTGCTACATAGTATGCACTTAATAAATATTGATTGATTGACTGAGATATCCCATGCTTTATGATAATGGATTACTTGCTTTTCTACAAATATGTGCCATGCTCTCCTTCCTCCATATTTTTGTTTTTAAAACACTTAGTATTTTGTCTGCCTTGGAACCAATGCTTAGTATCAATTCAAATGCAGAAGGTAAGTGCTAGGCAATCAGGATTAAGAGACTTGCCCAGGGTCACTTAGGTAGAACTGTCTAAGGCCAGATTTGAACCCCAGACCTCCCATCTCCAGGCCTGGCTTTCTGACCTCTGAGCCACAGAGCTTTCCTCCTTCATATTTTTTTTAATGCTGTTTCTTACACCTGAAGTGTTCTTGTCCTAAGTATCTCTCCCTATTGATTACCCCGGAGACCCCTAAGGTCCAGAAATATTGCCACCTCTTCCATGAAGTCTTCTCTTATCTGTCTTCCTATGTCACCCTCCATTTGCCTTTCTCATATACCCACTCCCTTCTTAGCCTTCCGCCAGATTTGGAAACAGTTTCCTTTCTAGGAGTTCTCATAGCACTTTGCATTTCTTATGCTTTCATTATGTTTCATATTATATTTTCATCATTTAGGGTACAGCTCAAAGACTGCAAAGGCTTACTTCCAGAAATATATAATATAGGTAGTAATTTAAAGCAAGAATTGAGGAGGAGAGCAATGCTTCCAAGTGGTTCTTTGAATGAGAGATAAACAACCTCTGAGTTGAAAAGAACAGAGGAGCTCAGAACAAAAGAGTCCTTAATGGTCTTTTGAAAAGGAAACACCTAAAATATTTCTGAAGGGTTGCAGTTTGGAATACAAGATATTTCTAACCCTAAGTCATATAGAGGCTTGGGACAAAGATACTGACTTTAGCTATTAAAAAGCTAAGATTGAAGAATAAACAATGGGAGCCAATGTTATTTCAGCTGGGACACATTTCAGAAAAGCTTGACCCTAAAGGTGAAGATTCTACTTTAGGAAAGAAAAAGCTTATTATAGGCAAATCTCTGAGGACAGAGAGATTCTCCTAGGGCAGTGACGGTGAACCTTTTAGAGACTGAGTGCTGTATCCCTCCCCTAAACCAAGTGCCAGGAGTTCCCTGCTCCTTCCCTTACCCCACACAGGGGAGAAAGGAAGTACTTCCACTGGGCTGCTGGGTGGAGGGGCAGGTGATGTGAAAAAATGTTATCAGGCATGATGGAGAGGGGGAGGGGAGTAGCTCTGCCCAAGTCGCTCTGCCTTTCTAGTAATGAACTCTGGGGGTAGGGGTCAGTGCACATGCACACAGAGAGCACTCTATGTGCCATATATGGCACCCATGCCATAGGTTCACCATCACTGTCCTAGGGGGAGGAAAAGTTAATGATTTCCCCCTAATCCAAAAGCTAGGTATGTAAAGGTTCTGACTGTCTAAAAGAACTAAAAGTTAAGCTTCTGGACCCTAACCTAAAAGAGAGCCCAAATTTCCCTTTATGGGAACATACATCACCTGTAAAGAATATTGTATGTATGTGTAGGAGAGTGAACCCCAGTTTTATCAATCAATCAATAAGTAACTGTTTAGTATTCACTATGCTTGGTGCGTCTTGCTAAGAATAAAAAATGGATATACAAAGAAAAAGCAAAACAATCCTTTTGTTCAAAGAATGGAGACTACATATATGCATACACACATATGTAATATGCATATTACATATATATACATATGGACACATATGTAATATGCATATTACATACATACACACATATGGTCCTGGGTTCAAATTTGCTCAGACACTTCCTAGCCGTGTTACAGTGGGAAAAACACAATACTTTTTGCCTCAGTTTCCTCATCTGTTAAATGTGCTGAAGAAGAAAATGGCAAACCTCTCCCATATGTTTGCCAAGAAAACTCCAAATGGTATCATGAATAATTGAAAATGACTGAACAACAACAACGTTTCTCATTCTAAGAAGTGAAGGGAAACATTGACTTACCGAAAAAAGAAGATTCAGCAGTAACAATACATAACACTGGAGCAGGGCTGCCTGGGTGCTAATAGACTGCAAACATAACACATATTTGGATACATCTATATCAGCAATTCTATAATACTGACCAGTTTCTTTTTAAGTTTTTTTCTCTCTTTCACACCTCCTCCCCACCCCTTAATTTTTTCAGGTCAGTGAGACAGTAACCTGAAAAGATCATGGGACCCTAATAAATTGTTTACTCATTTTGTGAATAGTCTGAAGAACTATCAAATTGCTACATATTGCAAACCTTGATTCTACTATTTGTTTACTAGATGGATTTTGTTTTCTATTTTTTGTGAGGGACTATGAAAATTAGTTTACAAGTTTGGTTCTTACTCTGGTATGACATTGTTACATCTGCTTCTATGGAATTAACTACTATTTTATTCATCTCTTGTATTAATGCTGAGCTTATTTAGGAAAACAAATGAGAATATTCCCTTTTTGTTTGAAATGCTTATCATGTGTTTTAGAATCAATACTAGGTATTAGTTTCAAAGCAGAAGTGCAATTAGGGCTAGGCAACTGGGGTTAAGTGACTTACCCAGGATCTCATAGCTAGGAAGTATCTGAGGCTAAATTTGAAACCAGGACCTCCTGTCTCCAGGTTGGACTCTCTATCCACTGATCCGCCTAGATGGCCCAGACTATTCTTTTAATTTGAAAGCTGATGAGGATTAAATTAATGTGGGAGGTAGGAGTGTGTGTGTGTGTGTGTGTCTGTGTGTGTGTGTGTGTGTGTGTGTGTGTGTGTGTAGGTGGGGAGGACAGGTAAACTATTCATTTCCTCCTTTTTTTAAAATCAGAAATCACCAATTCTATCTACTTGACTATTGGAACTCCACCATTATTATTTTTTAAACCCTTACGTTCCATCTTAGAATCAATATTGTGTATTGGTTCCAAGGCAGAAGAGTGGTAAGGGCTAGGGAAATGAGGGTTAAATGTCTTTTCCAGGGTCACAGAACTAGGAAGTGTCTGAGGCTAGATTTGAACCGAGGACCTCCTATCTCTAGACCTGACTCCAAATCCACTGAGCCACCTAGCTACTACCCACAATTTCTTATTAATCTATCAAACCAACAAACAAATATCCAGCATGTATTAAGTGCTACCTAAGTGCTAGGAATTGTGGTGGAGTCTAGGGATACAAAGACAAAAATGAAAATATTAACTTTTTCAAAAAATTATTAACATATTTTTCAGTTACATGTAGAAAAAATTGTTTTCTGACATTTTAGAATTCATATATTTCTCCCTCTCTGCCTTCCCCCTTCCCACTAAGATGGTAATCTGATAATTTATAATTGTACTTTCATGCAATACGTATTTCCATATTGCTCATGTTGTGATAAAAGACACATAATCACACATACAATAAAAATTTCATGAAGGAAATATAGTGTAAGATTGCATGATTTGATCTGCACTCATAATTCAATAGTTCTTTCTTTGGTTGTGGAAGTATTTTCTTCATGCATCTCTCATGATTACTTTGGAGACTTGCTTTGCTAATAAAGGGTTAGTCCTTCATAGTTGAGCATCATATACTTTTTCTGTTACTGTATACTTCATTCTCCTGGTTCTGATCACTTCACTTTGGATCAATTCATATAGGTCTTTCCAAGTTTTTTTTTTAATTCATCCCGTTTTATCATTTCTTATGGTATTCCATTACAATAAGAAAATAGTCACTTTTAAGGAGCATATATTCTATATGGAAAATAGCAGGTGTGCATTTTACATATACGACAAGGTAATATGGAGCAGCAAACCACTCCAGTATCTTTGACAAGAAAACCCCAAAATGGGTCACAAAGAGTCAAGTGAAGCTGAAAATGACAACAACATGACAAGGTGATATTCTGAGAAAGCAATAATGGCAGAGAGGGAGTGGAAAGAGATCAAGAAGGTTTTCATATAGGAAATGGAGATTGAACTGAACTAGGAAGGAGATTAGGGATGCTAAGAGATGGAGATGAAGAGGGAATGCATTCTAAGCATAGGATACCATCTGCTCAGAGACACAGAGAAGAATTCTGGTTCAGTTTCAAAATCACTGACATTTTAAAGATAGATAATGTATATGTTGGGGGGGTGAGCCTTGATTTAAAAAAATTCTTTTCATTATATCTCCAAATTATATGTTAGAACAAGGGTAGAGGAAGGAGAGGTACACTTGAAATGAAGCTTTCTGAGTTTGTATCCATAGCTCTAAAACTCACTAGTTGTGTGACCTTGGGCAAGTAAATGAACATCTCTGAAACTCAATTTCCTTGTCTGAAAATGAAGACAATAGAGCTTTATATTATTTTTTCACAAGACTGTATTGGGGAAAGGACTCTATAAAACTCAATTAGCTATAAATATGGTTTGTTGTTGCTATCACAATATGTGAAAGTTATCTTGATGATTTTGGCAATTAAATTGAGACAGCACTGATTTCTATATCCAAACACAATGATTTGTGACAATCAATTTTTAATGCGCATTGAGCTATGAATATAATGTCATCATAAAATAATTATTAACCAAAAAAAGAGTGAAAATACATCACCCAAAATGTAGAAAATCCATAGCACAGAAGTGCTTACATTTATGTGATACAGATTTTTTCTGTCTAACAATTGAAGAAAGAAGAGCGAACATCTTTATTCCTCTGCCTGTGACATCAGGACACTCAACATATATTAGTTTGCATGGCAATGCTCTCAAATATACAGACAAAGATAAACAATAAGCATAAGGTTTAAACACTGGTGCTGTGGAAAAGATCAATTAATTTGGAGTTTGAAAAGTGGAGTTCAAATCCCAGTTCTTCCACTTTTTGTTACCTTGCTCACATTACTTAATGAATGTTCTGTTTCATCTTCATTCTTTTGGATTTATGATTTAACATTGCTTCAATGAAAGTTCTAAAGTCACTTGAAATTATGGGTCATAAAGTTAATATGTGTCTGAGGCTGGATTTGAACTCATGAAAATAAGTCTTGATTCCAAGCCCAGTACTCTATCTACTGTCCCACCTACCTGCCTATATGTTGTTATTATTGTGTAAATTTTACATATAATGTTGTACATTATATGTGTATGCATTGTTTAAATTGTTCTTTTTTGTTAAATTTAAATTAAAAATTAAATTCTTCTAGTTCCTGTCACTTTGCTTTGCATCATTTGTTAGAGGTATTCCAAGTTTCCTCAGGTGCTATCCAGTTTTTTTTTCTTTTGGCACAATAACATCATATTGTAATTAATATACCAGTGGGTTTAGCCATTTCCTAAAGATAGGACATCCTCTATTTTCCAATTTAGGCCTACATGAAAAGTATGTCTATTTAAGCTTCTGTACATGATGAACTTTTTCTTTTTTTCCTTCTGATTTACCCTGTATACAGTTCAAAGGGTATGGATAATTTGATAACTTTTCAGGCATAGTTTCAAGTTATGTTCCAAATGTTTATATGAGTTTACAACTCTGCCAATAGTGCACTAGTATAACATTTATTTTTATGATCTTTAGTTTTCGATAGAAAGTAGTGTTGTCTTTTCTGCACCTGTTGATGTAATCATAATTTTTATTATTTATAAGGTTATTATAGTTACACTCTTGCTTATGCTGATCAACATTGCATTCCAGGTTTAAAATGTTTGAATTAGTATTCAATAGGAATATTGTTCTGTAATTTTCTTCTTCTACTTTTCTACTCACTTTCCTGGTTTAGGCAGGAATGAAGGAAGAAAGGAAGAAATAAACATTTATTATTTTGTGTTTCAGGCAATGTGCTAAGTATCAAGGTCAGATTTTCATGATAGAAATTACAAGATGATTTCTTTTCTTATTATTTCAAACAGTTTATGTATTATTGGAATTCATTGTTTTTTTAATGTTTGATAGAATTTACTTGTAAATCTATCTGGTCCTGTAGTTTTTTTTTTCCTTTTGGAAGTTCATTTGTAGATATTTCAATTTATTGTAATGATAGTGGTTATTTAAAAAGTCTTTTTCATTTCTGGGTATTTTATATTTTTGTAAATATTAATCTAATTCCTTGTGCTTGTCAGTTTGGATACCAGGACAAAAGAGATTTTGATAATTTCCTTTATTTCTACTTCATTTGCTGCAAGGCTTTCTTTTTCACTTTTGATGTAAACAAATGATTTTTTCTTTCTTTTTAAAAAAGAAAATAAGCTTAGCTGTTTATGTTTTTTCAGTAAAACAAATACTAGCTTCATTTATCAATTCAAATGGTCTTTTGCTTTCAATTGTATTAATCATTTTAATTTTCATAATGATTGTATATTGTTATATATATTGTCAAGGGTTTTTATTTATTCTTTTTTACTATGTACACAATTCATTGATTTATTCCTTCTCTCTCTCTTTAAAATAAAAAATATTTAAAGATACAAAAATTTCCTCCAAACTGCTTTAATTACATGCTCTAAGTTTCATTGTGTTGTGTCATTATTGTCAGTTTTGGATGGATTTTTCCATTGTTTCTTTAATTTGTTTTTTGACGTCTTACTTCTTTAGATTTCTATTATTTAGTTTCTAATTAAATTTTATTTTTTATTTACATGAGCATTATTGCATATGATTTTTGTTCCATCATGTAAATTAGAAAATTATGTTTTGTATTTTTACTTTTCTACATTTTGGGCAGTTCTTTTTATCCCCATATGAGGTCTTTATGTAGCTTTTGTAATGGTGCCTGGTAATATGTATCTTTTCTATTTTCAATTAATAATTACTAGAGATCTATCTACTTTTTTCTAAAATTCCATTCAGGTCAAACTTCTTTATCTGTTTGTTATATTTACCTAGGTCTGAAAGGGGTACACTAAGGTCTATCATGATTACATTTTGCTATTTTTCTTCCAATTTAACTTTTGAGCATTTAAATATGGTGGCATTAAGAGTTATCAATATTGATTTCCTATCTTTGGTACATTTAGCAATAATGTGTTTTTTCTGCTTATGTCTATTAATCAAATCTACATTTACTTTAGCCATATCCACAATTATGGTTTCTATAGTGAATTTTGCTCTAATCCCTCATTTTCACTTTGTGTGGATCTTTGTTTTTCATGTGTGATTCTTGTAAATAATATTTCATTTGCAATATATTTTTACAATATATTTCCCAATATGTTTGCAACATATTTCTAATCCATTCTTATACTCTTTTTTAAAATAGGTAAGGTCATCCCAGTCACATTCACAGACTCCTAATTGTGTATTTCCCTTCATCCTTCCTTATACATTTTATTTTCTTTGCATGCATCAAAGAAGATGGTGGTAAATGATAAGGGTTTGCTAGACCTTGTTCTTTATAACTATTTCCATTCTCTTATAGTTCTCTTCTCTTTACCCTATGACGATTCCAGATTTTTAACCTCTTCTTTTCCCATTAATCTTTTCTTTACATTTTTCCCTTTAAAATTTGAATTTTTAAAAATAATTATTCCCTTACTTTGTTCCGATATCTATTTCTTTTTTTAGTTAAATGCATTTTTATATCAATATGTTCTTTGTTTGTGAGGGAGAGAAAGAGAGAGAGAATGAGAGATTGAGAGAGAGAGAGATGATAATAATGATGATGATGAGGTGTTGAGGTGTGAGGGTGTGTAATTAGGCTTAATCTTCCTTCATCTGATGGTTAGGGTAAAAATGTGGTTCATGAGAATGTCCATTCCTACCATCCTTCTTCTAAGGCTTAAAAATAAGAAAAAAACCACCCAAAAGTAGAACCTCTGTTATTTTAACCTTTCCCTATAACCCTTAAAGATATTAGGTTTCTGAAAAGATATGTTTTTTTATTCCTTCATTAATGTGTAAACAATTCATCCCTACATATTTCTTTTCTATTAAACATATGTGTATACCTTTTCATGATTTTCTTGGTGTCTATATTTCCATTTCAAATTATTTATTCATTCTTGCTTTTTTAATCAGGAATGAATGGAAATCCTCTGTTCTAATCAGTCAATAGATTTGTATTAGTTGTCTACCAAGTGCCAGACAATAGGAGTATATATTTTAATTTACCAGATAAGTAATCCCTTATCTCTAGCTTTTTGGAATATCATTTTCCAAACCATTTTTTAAAAATAGTTGTGGCTGCTAAGTCTTTTTTAATAAACATTTATTAATATTTATTTTTTAGAAAAGTTAACATGGTTACATAATTCATGCTCTTACTTTCCCCTACACCCCCCTCTCCCCTCCCTTCATGGCTGATGCATATTTCCACTGGTTTTAACATGTGTCATCGATCAAGACCTATTTCCAAATTGTTGATAGTTGCATTGGTGTCGTAGTTTCGAGTCTACATCCCCAATCATGTCCTCCTCAACCCATGTGTTCAAGCAGTTGTTTTTCTTATATGTTTCCTCTCCTGCAGTCCTTCCTCTGAATGTGGGTAGCATTCTTTACCATAAATCCCTCAGAGCTGTCCTGTGTCATTGCATTGCTGCTGGTACAGAATTCCATTACATTTGATTTTACCATAGTATATCAGTCTCTGTGTATAATGTTCTTCTGGCTCTGCTCCTTTCGCTCTGCATCAGTTCCTGGAGGTCTTTCCAGTTCACCTGGAATTCCTCTAGTTTATTATTCCATTGAGCGCAATAGTATTCCATCACCCGCATATACCACAATTTGTTCAGCCATTCCCCAATTGAAGGACATACCCTCCTTTTCTAGTTTTTTGCCACTAAAAAGCGCAGCTATAAATATTTTCGTACAAGTCTGTTTATCTATGATCTCTTTGCGGTACAAACCCAACAATGGTATGGCTGGATCAAAGGGCAGGCATTCTTTTACAGCCCTTTGAGCATAGTTCCAAATTGCCAGCCAGAATGGTTGGATCAGTTCACAACTCCACCAGCAATGCATTAATGTCCAAGTTTTGCCACATCCCCTCCAGCATTCATTACTCTCCCCTTCTTTCATTTTAGCCAATCTACTGTGTTTAAGGTGATACCTCAGAGTTGTTTTGATTTGCGTTTCTCTGATTATTAGAGATTTAGAACACTTTCTCATGTGCTTATCGATACTTTTGATTTCTTTGCCTGAAAATTGCCTATTCATGTCTCTTGCCCATTTATCAATTGGGGAATGGCTTGATTTTTTTATACAATTGGTTTAACTCCTTGTATATTTGAATATGTAGACCCCTGTCAGAGTTTTTTGTTATAAAGATTTTTTCCCAATTTGTTGTTTCCCTTCTGATTTTGGCTACGTTGTTTTTGTTTGTACAAAAGCTTTTTAGTTTGATGTAATCAAAATCAATTATTTTACATTTTGTAATTTTCTCTAACTCTTGTTATGGTTTTAAAATCTTTCCTTTCTCAGAGATCTGACAAGTAAACTATTCTATGTTCACTTAACTTATTTATAGTTTCCGTCTTTATATTCAAGTCATTCACCCATTCTGAATTTATCTTGGTGTAGGGTGTGAGATGTTGATCTAAACCTAATCTCTCCCATATTGTTTTCAAATTTCCCAACAGTTTTTGCCAAATAGTGGCTGCTAAGTCTTGTGCATCACTTACTGTGGTTCTTTTGTATTTGACTTCCTTCTTTGAGACTGTTTGGATATTTTGACTTGGAAATTCTGCATTTTGACTGTAATGTTCCTGAGTCTTCATTTTCTTTCTGAAAGTGACCAGTGGCACTTTCTCTCTTTCACACTGTCTTCAGTTCTAAGAATTTTCATTAATTTTAATTTATATTTTCATGAAATATAGTATTTATACTTTTTTGGTCAAAGCTTTCAGATAAACTAATGATTCTTATCTGATCTCTTTTGGCCCTTTTTTTACTAGACCAATTTTCAAATTCTATTTCTTTCCTTTTTATTGCCTCCTTAATATTTTGGTTTGGGCTTGATATTCCTTGTCATCTTGTTCTCCTTCTGGACCATCCAACTTTTCAGAGCATTTCAGTCAATCAGAAAGTATTTATTAAGCATCTAATATGTGACAGGTTTTTTTTACCACTTGTTTCAGTCATGTCTGACTCTTTGTGACCCCATTTAGGTTTTTTTTTTGGCTAAGATATTAGAATAGTTTTCCATTTCTTTTTCCAAATCATTTTACATATGAAGAAACTGAGTCAAAAAGGGTTAAGTGACTTGCCCAGGATCACACAATGAGTAAGTTTGTGAGGTCAGATTTGAATTCAGAAAGAGGACTCTTTTTTACTCTAGATGCAGTATTCTATCTACTTTGCCATTTAGCTTCCCATTTTGTGACAGGCACTGTACTAAATATTGCTAAGCATTTTAGTGCTTTATTGATATCTCCCATTGACTGTTCTAAGTTATCAATTTCCCTTGAGTTTCTTTCCCTTATTCTATATGTTTCATTTCTCTTGTGACTAGTACACACACATATACATGATATATATGTATATATATACAACAGTATATATATATAATTTATGCAATCATACATATGTATACATTTATATTTATATATGTATGTATTTGCATATATACCTCTTTCTTTCTCTCTGTCTCTATCTATCTATCTATCTATCTATCTATCTATCTATCTATCTATCTATCTGAGGGTTCATCTGGATTTGTGAGGTTATTGTCCTCTTCTGAGATTTAATCCCACTGGGCTTTCCTCAAGCATATATATATATCTTTTCCTTTTGGCACTGGGCATTTCCCCTTGATTTGCTGATCAAGGAGCCTGTGTTTGTGTCAAGCTTCTAGACTTAAAGGCTTAGTCAGATTTTTCCTGGTCCTAAGTACATTGGGACCTAATGAGATCCCTTTTTCAAGAGTCTTCAGAGCTTTTTAAGTTCTTGGTTCTGTCTGATGTCCCTCTTGTCACAGGGATCCAGAACCTTTTCCTGCTGCAAGCTCTATCTCAAGCCATATTTTCTATAAATTACCACTTCTGATACAATTTCAGTGATATATTGTGAGAATAAAAAACTAGGAAAATGCTCTGTCAAATACTAAGTAAATTTCAAGTAGTGTATAGACAGCTGGCCTGGGTAACTATGTGGCACAATGGATAGAATGCCAGGAGCACTCGAGTAGGCACTTCCTAGCTGAGTGACCCCACACAAGTCATTTAACCCTGTTTGCCTCAGTTTCTTTATCTTTAAAATGAGCTAGGGAAGGAAATAATAAACAATTCCAGCTTATTTGCCAAGAAAACCCTAAATGGGGATCACAAAGAGTTGGATACTACTGAAAATGACTTAATAATAACTATAGCTAGTTTTAGATAAAAAAAATCTGGGGATCAAATCCCACCTCTCACCATAGCTCATCAATTAACACTGTTTCCAAGCAGTTTTCTAAAGCAATATGTTTCAGAGCAGGTGCGGAGGGATTTTCCTTGCTTGGAGGTGCCAGTTTTGATGAAATCACAGGTCCAATCCAATTGACTCATCACTTCATTGAACTTTAATTTTTTTTCTGAAAAATGAGAGTTGGATTTAGAATCTTGAGATGCCTTTCAATTCCAGAATGCTCTCAAAATGTATAGGTTTGAATATTGAGTTTTCTTAATTTAGTGACATAATAACAATAGCAACCTATCTTATTACAACTCTTTTCATGAGCTCTCAAGAATAATTTATAGCATATATGCATGTACACACATATATTTAAATGTATTTATATTTAATGTAATATATAAATATTTACATATATGTGACCATATTATTGTTTAGGCATTTTCAGTCATGTTTGACTCTTTGTAACTTCTTTTGGTGTTTTCTTGGCGAAGATACTGTAGTAGTTTATCATTTTCTTCTCCAGTTCATTTAATAGATGAGGAAACTGAAGCAAATGGGGTTAAGTGACTTGCCCAGGGTCACCAGCTGGTAAGTGTCTAGGCTGGATTTGAACTCAGGTCTTCCTGAGTGTAGGCCCAGTAGTCTTTCCAAAGTGCCGCCATATATGTCCCACTATTTGCCCCAATTTCACAATATATATGATTAAAACTTTCCTTTTAAAAATATTATGTTATTTTTATATCTACAAAAGTTGTTAGAGTCTATCCTGTTAGGAAATAATAGCTTAAAACATAAGAAATTATTCTGTGATTATAATTATCAAAGTCATTTTTTGGTTAATGTTTCATATCATCATTTCATGCCATGTTTTTTTGTTGTTGTTGTTCAGTTATTTTAGTCTTGATTGTCTCTTTATGACTACAATTTTAGGGAGTTTTTTTGGCAAAGATACTGGAGTGGTTTGCCATTTCCTTTTCTGCCTAATTTTGCAGATGAGGAAACTGAGGTACACAGGATTAAGTTAAGACAAATAGTTGCTCAGGGTCACATAGCCACTAAGTGCCTGAGGCCATAGTTGGACTTAGATCTTCCTGACTCTAGGCCTCGTGCTCTACCCACTGAGCCATCTTGTTGCCCCTTTTCTTATGCTGAAATACAAAAGGGACTTTTCTCTAGAAAACTATAAAAAATGAAATGATTTTAAATGATTTTGTGTTCTTTTTTCTTCAGGGTAACATTTGTTAAATTTTCAGTTATATGAACCCCCAAATCAAGTAGACAATCAATTAATTCAAGTCTCCACTGTATAGACATATATTCTTTGAAAGGAAAATACAAGGTTTATTTATTACTCAAAACACCAATGATAAACCACTCAGACAGAGTACAAGAATTCAAATGTCTATTAATTTAACATTCTCCCACCCTACTTTTCAGCTGTTCTGATTCCAGAGGGACCAAGTAGGTTGAATTTTTTTTAAAACCCTTACCTTACATCTTAGAATCAATACTGTGTATTAGTTCCAAGGCACATGAATGTTAAGGGCTAGGCAATGGATATTAAGTGACTTGACCAGGATCACAAAGAGAGGAAGTATTTGCATCCAGATTTGAACCCAAGACCTCCCGTCTCTAGGTCTGGCTCTCAATCTACTGAGCCAGCCAACTGCCTCTAGGTTGAAGTTTTAATATTCGACCATGCCAGTGGTTTGCTGGGATTTTTTTTTGAGATGTCTGTGCCTTATTCAGAACTCCCAGTTTTGTCCATGTGGCAACAACAACAACAATTAAGAGTAACCCTTAGACCTAAGGGATCTGGAGACTTTTTCAAATGAACCAATCTGGACCTAAGTATTGTTGGAATATACCGTTCATGAATCATTAGATTAGGTTGCACAGCGATTAGTAGATATCCTTTTGTATTTGGGAGGATCCATAAAATCATGGAGGTAGAGATGGAAGGTTCTTCAGGGGCCATATTGTCCAGCTCCTTGAATCCACTGGTTTCATGATCATTCCAGCTGTTTCTGTCTGTCTATCTGCTATCTCTCTTTCCTTAGACGGAAGGGGTCCAGTCTAGCCACACTGCATCAACAGCATGACACTCTCCTCCAAAAACAGTTCCTACCATTGGCATAGTTTGAATATAAACATTTAGCAACTAAATGACTTTATCCAGCTACAATTCCTGTGCTCAGCAGTTCGGATGAAATCAGTAGCTTAACCAAGGCTCATTTTTGCTGAGCAACCAGGCGCCCAAAATAAAACATCATTGCATCAAACTGCAGACAAACAAAAATCTGAATACATTTGCTCTATTCTGTGCCTAAACAAGTGCAGCTGAGCCTTGTGACATCAGTATGTTCTTGGCTATTAGGCAATAGTGTCGATGATTACCAAGCAACCCAGAATGGCATTGTCATTTCTTGTGAGCTGCAGGAGAGAGAAAGGTCAGGGGAGGTGGAAAACATTTTCTAACGAAATGGAATGCAGGGAGCTTTGACAGGTTTCTATGACCTTTTCAAAGGCAGACAAAATTCATGTATGCATTAATTATCCTGATCAAAGCTTAGGCTGGATCATGGCACCTGAGCCAGTACCTATAGTTCCATAAGAAACACGATGGTGAATATGAGGGCTTGGAATTCATCAGACATATCAGCTTTGTTAGAGTCTGCCTCTATGTGCACTGAGTCATTTATTCTTTTGTTCACAGTATTGAGTATGTAGTGTACTAGGTGCTTAATAAATGCTTATTATTTGTTTGATTGAATGAATAGTAGCTGAGTACCTAGCTGGGATTTTCATTTACAGGGCTGTTTTCTGATTTGGCAAATATAAATAATATTTAGTTTATAAAATCAGTAATGATAAAAATATTAGTCTGACAAATACTGGATTTTTTTGAGGCCCATTTATATAGGATTCTGTTCATTTTTGAAAATAAAAAAATGCAATATTTGATTTATCCTCTCTTATTTCCCTGGTCTGAGAAAATGAAAATGGAATAGATTGCTTAAGTAGTATAATTGATTTTCAAAGTCATAGACTATTTAAAATGAAAAGAACATTAAAAATCTCAATTTCTTTTTTTAACTTTTACCTTTTATTTTAGAATTGATACTGAGTATCAGTTCTAAGGCAGAAGAGCATTAAAGGTTAGGTAACTGGGGTTAAGTGACTTGCACAGGATCACACGACTGGGCCATATCTGAGGTTAGATTTGAACCTGGGACCTCCCATCTCCAGGCCTAGACCTCTATCCACTAAGTCACTTTGCTGCCTCTCACAACTACTTTTAACAGATTAAGAAACTGAGACCAGAGGAGTTATGTGTCCTAGAGAACTCCTTAAATTGGAGGTAAAAGAGTATCCCTAATGCTATCTTCCACTGCCAAGGTTCAGCCCAGATGTAAACTTTCACATGAATCTATTTAGTTTCTAACAGAATTATGCCATTATTGGCCAAAACTTATATGACATGAGCTATTATTTTACATTATTACTCCTGGTAAATGTGAATATTAAACTGTATAATTCAATAAGATTTCAAAATTGTGCAAATGGAAAATTTTACCAAAATATATGACTTAGTTTTACAAATTGTTATGTGATCATCAATATCAAGTAACGCATGAAGTCAATGCACCAAAGATATTCCTTCTTGCATCAAAGGACATCTTGCATAGAATCCAGATAGAAGATCTCCTTTTACATGGGTTGACCTTCCAAATATCCCTATTTACTTATGATAATAATCATAGAGCATATTTATTGAGTGTTTTAAGGTGCACACGTGCTTCATATACAGATACACTTGAAACCAGAGTTCATGTCCCACTTAAAATTTCCTTCAACCTATCCTCACATGGAGAAGACTCTTCACTTTCCTGGTTGCTCTCATTTATTAATGTCTTTCCTAAATGGAAAGAGCCAAAATGCAGCACAAATCTCTAAATGTGTTCTGACCAGGTTGGAGGGGAGGCAGATTATTGTCTTCTTGTTCCTAGAGGCAACACTCTTTTTAATATAGTCCAAGTTGCATTGATATTTTAGGCTACTACATCGAACTGTAAAATCATACTAAACTTCCAGTTCACTAAAACTTTCAGATATTTCATTAGAAAATTTAATCATTGAAATTGATTTGAGTTTAGTTATTAAAAACAACAATGCCTTATCTTCCATCTTAGAATCAATACTCTGTATTGGTTCTAAAGCAGAAGAATGGTAAGAGCTAGGTAATGGGGGTTAAATGATTTGCCTAGGGTCATATAGGTAGGAAGTACAGCAGTCCCTCACTATATCATGGTTCACTTATTGCATCTTCACTGTATTACGGGGTTTGTTTTTATTTTTTAATCTAATTCTGTATCACAGAGTTTTTGCTATATTGTGGGATATTGCGGATGAATGCCATGCTGTACAATGGAAATGCAGTATGCCACTACTCCTTGTGCAAGTGAGATTGTACAGGGCTGAGAGCAAAGTTGGCTTTTCTGTATTGACTGATGGAATGAAAGGCGACCAAGCACAGCATTGTGTTTTGTATCCTGGGTGCTGATTGGCTCAGTGTTTATAAGAGTGTAGAAAAGGTTAATAAGGGTATGGAAAAGCAGTATAGGAGAGTGGGAAGGTTTTGTAAAGCTTTAAAATATGTATAAATCATAAAATAAATATAATGTCCCTACTTTGCAGATTTTCACCTATCGTAGGGGTCTCTGGAATATAATTCCTGTAATAGGTGAGAGATCACTGTATCTAAATCTAGATTTGAACCCAGGACCTCCTGTTTCTAGGATTGACTTTCTATGCACTAAGCTACCTAGCCAGCCCTGTTTAGTTACCTTTTAATGTTCTTTTTTAAATCTTCATTCTTCTAGTCAATGCGTATGTTGTTTGAGTTTTGTTTACTTCATTCTGCATCATTTCATACATCTTCCCATTTCTCTGACTTCTCTTATTTGTTATTTCTAATTGCAAAATTATATTCCCTTTATAAACTATAATTTGTTTACTTGTTCTTTAATCAATGGACATCTGCTTAGTTTCAATTTTTCTTTTTCTTTTTGATACCTTGAAAAGTTCTGATGGTAAATACGTGACTTATCTTTTTGTCTTTGACCTCCTTGGAGTATATGTCCAGTGGTAAGGCACCTGACTTATAAACTTAATCTTGATTTCTCCTATGGATAAGAATACCTATCACTCTATCCATTAAGACTCCAAGAAGCTGAAGCATGTGCAGCAGTCAAAGTCCAGTATACAGTCTTGGCAGATAATCCAAATTAAGGGTAATGGAAATGCCCCCAAATTGTTGGTGAGTTAGGGGGATGTCTACCCCAAGGAAGGGAAGATTTTCCCTGGTGGAATAGCTGATAGTGAAGTTCATCCTTTCCCTCCTTCCCTGATTCTCCTATACCAGTGATGGGCAAACTATGGTCCATGGGCCAGATGTGGCCCCCAGAAATGTTCTCTCCAGCCACGTGACATTATTCCTAATCTGACAAATATAATGAGTAGGATACAATACAATGAAACTTCGAAAGAGTTGCCTTAGAAACAGAATAGCAGATGAGCATTTCCTTTCCTTTGGCCCCCTCTTTAAAAAGTTTGCCCATCATTGCCCTATACCTTTCCCCCTATATTCTGAATTTAATTTATCATTTAATAAACCCCTGATAGTTTGATACTTAGAGTCTGGAGCAGTTACACTGAGGAGGAGAGGTGACTGATCTGGTGGCTGAGGGGAAGACTATTTCCAAAGACCATCTTGAGGGGTAAAGTTTCTTGAACTTAGGAATAGGGGGAGGCTTGTCTCAACAGTGCTGGCTCTGAGGGTTGGATCCAACCCATTAGGGTCACAACTAAACCCCAACCCTTCAACATCCCCACTATAGCTTTGCCAGTTTTCGAACCTCTTTGAGTTTATTCCCTCATAGGTCTTCCCTGTGGTGAGGGTGAGGTGTTAGCTATACTGGTCCATTGAAAGCTAACAAGGGGGAGTCTAGGTACACACCCCCTACCATCAATACTCACCCTCATACAGTTGGTTGTGGACAATTTTTTCCAATGGCCATGAAGATGGCTGACGTAGTTGCTATAGAGCACCTAGAGCTTGGTCAGACATTGAAGATGCCATGGTTATCCATTCTGTCTTGGGCCATCAGCATCCCGACTTTTGTCTTACCACTGAACTTCCATGATTCTGGAAGAGAGTGAGGTTGGTGACTTTGTGCATATTTGCCTCACTTTAATCTAATTCACACACGTCAAAATATTACCGTTTTATCGTTGGTCCTCTTCAGAAATGAAGAACAAGCAACAGCAAGCACTGAATGTATTTTGAAGGAAATAATCATATTAATTACAATAGATTGCTATAATAGATTCAGATAGAAATTCTGCAATAAATGCCAGACACAAACAGCTATAGATCAATTAAACAGTCATCACTCATTTACAGAGCTCTTGCTATGCGCTGGGGCTTGGGGATCCACATACAATAGATGAAATAAACTCCACTAACAATGAGTTCACATTTAAATGGCATGAGAAAAAATATTCATGTAAAACTGAGAAAAGAAACAACTGCAAGATAAAATTCCAATATTCAATGAAAAAAGGTAGAGCGATAAGGGGACCCAAAAAGATGGGAAAAGCATGCCTCATTGTCTGGTTTGATGCCTTTATGATCAGAGACAGTGGGTGCAAGTGGAAAGAACATTGATTTGAGTTCCAAATTCTACCACATACTATCTGTGAGATCTCAACCTTTCTGGAACTCAATACTATCACCTGTCAAATGGGAGAAGAGAAGTTGAGGAGACAGAAATTTTCTAGTTGGATTACCTTTCAATTGTAAAATTTTAAAAAAACATTCTTTAACCCCAAATATACCAAATAATCCATATTACTATGACATAATGGAAAGATTATAGAATATTGGACTTGGAATAGACCTAAGAGTCATCTTGTCTGAATGGTTCCCATACCTCAATAAACTCCATAGGTAAAGCTTTAAACATGTACAATATAATTCTTGAGACTTCAGGAAAGCTATCAAGCCACTGGACACTTTTAGTGCTTTTTTTAATGCTGAAGATGTAATTTATTAAGTGGTATCCAGTGGGCCAAAAGAGTTTTCTTTCATGCTTAATATTCTTCCAAGTTCCAAATAATTGCTTCCCATTGTTCAGAAGGTCAAAGGGAGGCATGATGATGGGGAGCTCTCATTTTTTTTTTTACTACCAATTTGGAAACTATGCAAATACGCCAAGGTCTGAATGTCTCAGTACCAGGGACCCCAGAATGACCTAGTCACAGATCACAGTAGCCTAGCCCAGCTGTTATTTGTGTATACAATTCTGTGTATATGTCGTGTACGAGCTGTCTGATCTCTATTTTTTTCTCACTCAGAGTGAGTTTGTCTTAAAGTTGCCCACTGCTAAACAATGTCCTGTCATGATTGAGGATTTGAGCTCTATCACAGAGGATTAATTGAATACTGGGAGCTTAAATTTGTAGGATATGCCATTACTATTCAGATCCCCTCTTACCACACTTGTGACCTGTCTCCAGAATAATGATGCTCAGCCATTGGGTATATAAGACTCAGGTAAGTAGGATGAAGGAAGAATTTGGAAATTATTTTAGTGGAGTCTTGAAGGCTCAAATTTGACCTCAGACATTTAACTAGCTAACTGTGGGGCAGCTGGTGTCTCAGTGGAAAAGAGCTAGGCTTAGAGATGGGGAGGTCCTGGGTTCAGTTCTAGCTTCATACATTTCCTAGCTGTGTGAACTTAGGCAAGTCATTTTTGACTCAATTGCCTAGCCCTTCCTTCTCTTCTGCCTTGGAACCAATACTTAACATCAATTCCAAGACAGAAGTTAGGGTTTAAAAAAATAATTAGATAACTGTGTGACCCTAGGCAAATCACAGCCTCTGCTGGCCTCAGTTTTCTCAACTTTAAAATAGGAATAATAATAACACCTTCCTCCCAGGGTTGTTGTGAGGATCGAATGAGATAATATTTGTAAAGCACTTAACACAGTGCTTGGCACATAGTAGGCACTTTATAAATGACTCTATCATGAGTGTGGACTAGGCTGACCAGCTTTGAAAGAAATATAAAAATGACTTGCATTCCTATTCCTTTCCAATATTAGTGATGAGTTGAGTATCTATTGCTCCTTTATGGTACACATTACCTTCTACCCCACCTCCCCCGGTACAAAATTATTTTCTGTGATGCTCATTGCCAAAACAATTAGATTTTTTTTTATCCCTTTCAGGTCCCTGAGACGGGGATATTGCATATTGATTTATGAATAACTATTATTTTTGCCAACTTTAAAATGCAATTTTAAATAGTCTCTGTCTACCAATTCTCAATTACTCATTCAACTGGCATGAGATTTCTTTCCCAGGTAGCTCTCAAGAGAATCAAACAAGAGAGGGAGTTTTCCTCCCTTAAGACCTAATTGTAATATTATTTCTTGAAGAAATTCAAGCTTAAAAAAGTAAGCGTGAATCTCTGCTCACAGATTGCAACTATTGTTTTAATTAACAGGTTAGTTTCCTCTACAGTTTTTAGCACATCTGACATCCTAATTTTTTTATATTTCTGCCCACTTTTGTAACACCATTCCCTTGCAACCCACCTCCTACATTTACTAGGGCATACTTGTCATGACTCTTGTGAGAAAACTCAGAATAAACTAAACTTGAGAAGAGAGTGTGAGTCTGCTATCTTCCTAATGAGGTTTGAATCACCCAGACCAACTCAGCAAACTGACAGCTTCTTTCTCACCCAAGCCTTATTCTAGGGCTATTCCTGAGAGGCTCAATAGGGGTATCTTGGGATGATCACAGCCAACCAGAGTGATGTTACTTCTCCATCTAGTGGCATAAAAATAATACAGGTTTCCTTCAAACA
This sequence comes from Gracilinanus agilis, assembly GCF_016433145.1. Lineage (NCBI taxonomy): Eukaryota > Metazoa > Chordata > Mammalia > Didelphimorphia > Didelphidae > Gracilinanus > Gracilinanus agilis. The sequence continues at coordinate 247,933,211 of NC_058130.1, read as the reverse complement.
AATTCAGCAAATATTCTCAAGGACATTACCAGTGGTGGAGAAATGATCAAATACACTCATTGCTCCAATAGAAGGAAGAAAAAAAAGTACCCTGGAGAGAATCAGGCAAAATATCTGATGAGAAATTTTGAAGAGGGAAAGATCATTTTCACCATGGTAGGAAGGAGTGCATGCGCATGTGCGTGTGTGTGTGTGTGTCTCTGTGTGTGTGTCTGTGTGTGTGATTGGGACAGGGATCTCTGATGAAGAATCCTCAAGGAAGGTTTCATGGTGGCTGTAGCATCTGTTTAATGTCTTGAAAGAAGGCAAGTGGGTCTGGATCTATTGAGAAGTATGGGGGGAAAGAGGTAGGAATAATGAGACTAACTGTCCCTGCCTTGATCAAAGCTATAAAGGAGCTGAATGAGAACAAAGGAGAGATAATAATCCAACTTGGCTAGAAATGAGAGGAAAATAGAGTAGGTAAACTTTTGAGTAGTTTTTCCAAAAAGTCCTCATTAAACAAACTCTCACCCTTAGGGTGGGAAAACAACATTCTCTGTCTGCTAGAAGCTTATGTTCTCCTGGGATTGAGGAGCATGTGTCATACAACATATCAAAATACTGATCTAGAACTGGGATGGATTTTAGAACACTGAGGAGTAGGTTGGGATCATAAATTGAGAGTTGGAATTCGAGCGCTGGAATCAGATCAAACTTCACTTTGAGCCAATTGTTGAATTTTTGGTGTAAGCATTTACCCCAGAAACTGGGAAATGGTACAAATCAAGACTTATTTTATGTTTTGCGGAATGGCTAGACTTAAGGAATTGAAGGGGAAATGACAGCAATGTCAGTTAAAGTAAGAAAAAAATAAAGCCTTACCTTCTGTAGAATTGATACTAAATGTGACCCTGGGCAAGTCACTTGACCACCATTGCCCACCCTTACCACTCTTCCACCTAGGAGCCAATACACAGAAGTTAAGGGTTTAAAAAAAACAGGAAAAAAAAAGAATTGATACTAAATATCGGTACCAAAGCAGAAAAGTGGTAAGGGATAGTTAATGGGGTTAAATGACTTGCCCAGGGTCACAGAACTAGGAAATATCTGAGGTCAGATTAGAATCCAGGACTTCCCCGTCTCCAGCCTGGCCCTCTATCCACTGAGTCACCAACCTGTTTTACAAATTAAACTTAAAGTGTCTCATAAGTACATCCCCCACCCTTAACGAGCTAGTTATTAAATATTTTTCCTAGTTTCAAGAGGCTTTACAGATCATCTAGTCCAGTGGTTCCCAAACTTTTTTGGCCTACTGCCCCTTTTCCAGAAAAAATATTACTTAGCGGCCCCTGGAAATTATAAAACTATTTATTGAACTCAGAATAGAATGTAATACAAAAAATGTGTGGCCATCACCGCTCCTCCTGGATCACTGCAGCACCCACTAGGGGGCAGTGGCACCCACTTTGGGAATCACTGATCTAGTCAAAGTCCTAATTAGCAAATTAGGAAAACCCTTGAAGAAAGCTTGGTGTTCTAACACATGGAGGTGAAGAGGGAGTGCATAGAGGACAGGTATAAATGGGATATGTAGATGAGGAAAAAAGTTTAACTGGGTGACAGTGTATTAAAATAAAGCAAAATAAACCTGGGAATTACTTTTCTGAGGCTCCCAAAAAAATCACACAGCTGGGATTTGAACCCACATACTCTTAGTTTAATTCTTTTTTTTTTAAACCCTTAACTTCTGTGTATTGGCTCCTTGGTGGAAGAGTGGCAAGGGTGGGCAGTGGGGGTCAAGTGACTTGCCCAGGGTCACACAGCTGGGAAGTGTCTGAGGCCAGATTTGAACCTAGGACCTCCATCTCTAGGCCTGCCTCTCAATCCACTGAGCTACCCAGCTGCCCCCTCTCTTAGTTCAATTCTAATTCTTTCTATTGTTTTTGTTGTTTAGTTGTTTTTGGTCATGCCAGATTTTTGTGATCCCATTAGGGATTGTCTTAGAAAAGATATTGGAGTAGTTTGCCACTTCCATCTCTAGTTCATTTTACAGAGAAATAAACTGAAAAAAAATTATATATAATTATTTTATAATAAATATTATATAGCAACAAAATATATAATACATTGTATTATATATTTATAAAATAAATAGAAATAATTATATCACATGTAATATATAATATATAATTATTCATATTAAAATATATATTTAATACAAAATATATAAAATCCTTGACTTCTGTCTTAGAATTAATAGTAAATATTGGTTCTAAGACTGAAGAGCGGAAATTAAATGATTTGCCCAGAGTCACAAAGCTAAGAAGTGTCTGAACCCGGATTTGAGCCAAGAACCTCCTGTCTCTAGGCCTGGAGCTCTATCCACTGAATTACCTAGCTGCCTCTCTAAGCTAATATTGATAAACTACATAATATAGCCTCTCAAGTAATGTCTTTGTGCTCATGTAGAATTGCTGTTATTCATTCATTTCAGTTGTGTTTGACTCATTATGATCCCATTTGAGGTTTTCTTGGCAGAGATACTGGAATGGTTTGCCATTTCCTTCTCCAGCTCATTTGATGGATAAGGAAACTGAGGCAAACAGGGTTAAATGACTTGCCCAAAGTCACACAGCTAGTAAGTATCTGAGGCCAAATTTGAAATAAAGAAGTTGTCCTGATTCCAAGTCCAGTGCTCTATCCACTGCACTACCTAGCTGCCCTCACATGGAGACTTTAATGGAAATAGCTATTGACTGATTATTTTTATGAATTAATTTTAACCTGAGTGGTGATGAAGCTTTCAAGAAATGTATTTTCTAACCAGCCGATTAATTTAATTCTTTCCTATAATTATGAACTGTATTTCTCATTTCATCCAGCCAGATTACAATTATTTACACAAGAGGCATCAAGCATATCAATCAATCAGTCAAGCATTTATTAAGTACCTACTATTTGGCAGGTACTTAATAGCCACTGGAGATAATGCAAAGAAAAAGAAAAGAAACAATCTCGGCTTACATTTTATTGCCTGAGACAAAAATGTGCACATATCATGTCTGTATATTCAGAATAAATGTCCTTGGAATTTAAACAAAATGAGTACAAGGTAGTTTGGAAGGAGGGCACTAGGAGTGGCAGGAGTGTTGTGGGGATCAGGAAAGACTTTATGTAGAAGAAGCAAAGAGATTTTTGGATGGAATCATTGTAAAGGCATTGCGAAAGACTGGAAAAACAATTCTAAGGAGCCAGCCTGGCTTGGAGTCAGAGGACAAGGAGTCAAATCCTGAGAGCAATCCTTACTACTTGTGCGAACCTGAACTCTTAAATTAACATTTCTCTAAGTCTCAAATTCTTCATGTCTGGAAAGAGGTGGCCTCTTTCTAAATGGCCTCTAAGAACTCTTTTAGCTCTAAATCTATGATCCTAAATACGTTTTACAGATGGTGGGTAGGTCTCCACACCTTTTTATACAGAACAATGTAGAGAGAGACTACTTTAACATTATTACAACCATATACCTTGAATCTACAAGATAGCGGAAAGTATTTAAAAGATTTCTTGTACCATTGCTATTTTTGCCTGCTGATGAGCCCTAATCCCATTTTAATCTTGGCAAGCCACATTAAACAAAAGCAGAAGGTCAGAAACTTGCAACAGATTAACCCTGACCTTACAGAAATCAGATTGACTAAGCAATCAGTAATCAGATAGTCTTAAATTCCTACTGAGGAGAATTAAAAAAAAAAAAAAAAACAAAGTAGACTCGTGGAGAATGCAAGAGAAAAAGTTTGCGTCTATTCAAGTTTGAAGCCTAAAATGGATTGCATCCATTTAGGTAGCAGCCTACCTAAAGCACACTGTGAGTTTTTTGCATTCAGTGCCTCCTTATCTTGAAATGATGGGATGCTAAGGTACTTAAATAAGTGGAAGGAAATGTTTATCCATGTGCGGATGACATATTACAGTATCATTACAAGAAAGTCAAGGCACTTTGGGATTTTAAGTCGTACTGGGTCTCTTGAAAGTGCAAAAAGTTTCATGTAAAAGGCAAGTCTAAACTCTAAGTCCTAGCACTATTGGGCCTGGCACTCAGGTAATATTAAATGAAGTCATGAAGACATATATATGGGGAATATCTTTGAGTACAATCCTCTCATATGAGCCACTATAAGGCATTGGATGATAAATATTTCTAGAATCTGAAAATTATTATAATAATATTAATATTAATAATTATCACCCTATTTGCATAGCAATTTGAGTTTTCAAAGTGCTTTAAATGTTATTTCATTTATTCCTTACAATAACTCTCTGAGGTAGAGATTATTGTTATTCTCATTTTGTTTTATTTGTATTTGTTTTTAGCATTTTGTGATCAAATTTATTTTCGGTTCCAATTTCAATTACTTTGTTTTACTGTACTTTACACATGAAATTGTGAAGGAGTTATTTCACAGTCACTATCCAATCCCTCCAATTTCCACAGCGAATCAAGAAACCATTAAAATCCACCAGTCAGGCGTTCCTGTCCATGTCAGTACACACTCCCCACAATGCTACTGATGCCAATGAGGATTGAGTTCATGAAATGGAAAGAGCCAGGACCTTTATCCCGCCAAGTTAGCAGCAACCCACCTCATCCCAAACCATCTTGCTGTGACCAAGCCTGGTCCCAAGAAGCACAGAGAGCAAATGTTGATTTTCATGCCGAGTACACACAAAATGTGTGTAGGTGGAGCTGGGGCTGACAGGACAACATGATGCAAATCGTCCCCTGGCCAGAGCATTGCGATCACTTCAATAGGGGACAAAAATCACTGTGGGCAGATGCAAGGGAGCTAGCTGAGCCTTCAGCAAATTAAATCACCTGCATCATTCTTCTTCAATGGGGCACATTTTAAATAGCATGATTTTCAACATCAAGGCTTACATCTTGTCCTACACAAGCTTCTAGGACTGAGAAGAGAAAAAAAAGTTGGAAGCTGACAAAGAAACCTGAATTAAAAATATATTACTTATTTATTATTCTTAAAATAACTTCCTTGTTTCTATCTAACAAGCATTTTAATAATTTTCTAGGGGTGGCTCTGGGGTAAATTATTTTCTTTAAAAATCCTGAAGATTTGGGGACAGTCTACGAAAGGGTTGAAATTATACTATCATCTTCATAGTAAAATAAGGATCCTTCCTAGATAGATGAGAGATGATAAAATACATGAGGAACCTCCTGAGGGCCAGTAAAGCACAACCCTTGAAAATATTAAAACCAAGTTTATTAAGGGTAGGGAAATGATACAGTCCTAAATCTATCAAGCTATATCTCCTCCCACCAAGTATATGCTCTCCCTCACAGGGTCCGCTCTTCTGATCTTCTCAAGCCCTCCTTATATCTCCCTGCTCTTAACTAAGACCTCAAAAGCTATCTGACTATAAACTATCCTAATTTATATGGATTAACAAAAGGAGAAAGAGGAAGTAAGGACTCACAAATGTATTTGAGTCCTTACCTAAAGCCTGTGGTTGGCTTCACTAGATAACCCAAAGTCCCAGTTGACAAGCCTTGGATTACCTTGGCCAATTGGATTTCTGGCAGATGGATCACAGGCAGATGGCCTCTATACCTCAGGGAAAATGCAGTCCACTCCAAGGCAAACTCTCAACCCAGGAATACCTAATCTCTCCACGAAATTAGGACTACCAAGAGAAATTTGGCAGAGTAAAACCTCCTTCCAGCTCAGTGGAAAACAGGAGTGAGAAAAAACTGTTAATGCCAGTAAACTCCCACAATCCTTCTATCCTTGTCAAAATCCTCTCCCAGGGCTTATATCCAAAATTCTCCTCTTTTCCTCTTTAAACTAATCCATGAAATTTACTCTATCCCTTACCTACATTCCCACAATAGCATGTCCACTTTCATCTTATTGGAAAGTGAACATCTTTCTTCTAAAATGTATTTTCAACATGAAAAGAGCTAAAAGTCATCATTATATTCCATTGTGTAAATTGTGAGAAGCTGAAGTGGTTTGCATAGTTTCTAAAATGCAATTTCAGAAAATAGTCATTCTAGATACAAGAAATTTGACTCAAGGGAAGTGCTAGACTTCCAACTTCTCTGCTGAGCTTACAGTAATTTTTATTGAGACTAAATACTATTATGACCCATTTCTTTTGTGCCTAACAGGCTCTGAAATCCTCAAAGTTGGCTGTAAGATTGTGACCATCCAGAAATAAATAGCTATAAATACATTCATAGCTTACATTCCAGAATCAAAGGGAAAACAAAAAATTCAGTATAAACTTTTGCTTTGGGAATCTGTTTACTTATGAGACTAAAATAGGTTTTAACAGACATTTAGGAGAACAACAAAAAAGTATATATTGGTCCACAATTTGACATCCATCAAACATTATATTAGCTAGCATTACATTATAGTCAATTCATCCATTAATGATATTTCTCTAATAATTATTAAAATCTGCTTCTGATATATATATATATATATAATGAAAATATTTTCTTTTGCATTTTTTCTGTAGATACAGTATTCTGGAGAAATTATAGGAATCTCATAAGTAGATGTATGTATGTATGTACATATAGAAGTATGTGCACCAGTATCTATAGGTCTACATGCATTTTACATGCAGCTATAGATTTACATACACATATATATGCATACATGTGTTTGGATAGCAGGACATGCATAAAGATCCTCACATGCACAGATCTGTGAAACATCAACACAGCAAATCACTGGTCATATCCCTCCTCATTCATCCTGGGCAGCACTGGTACCCCTCTCTTGAGCTTGATTACATAAGCAGCTTGATATAGTCTCTGACTCTGGAAGATTCATCTAGCCATCAGCACCCATGGTTCCTCCTACGGAACCCTTCCTACGCATAGCTTCCAGCTCTTTCTGGATCTTATCTTCCATTTTTCAAATGACTTCCATGGTCAGTTGAAACCACTTGTCAATCCAGCAAAAAAACTGACAGTGGAAGTTGGTAAATATTCTTTTTTCTTGTTTTTGAATAAATTTTTCTACTTTGTTCTGTAGACCCTACCACTTGAATTTGATGGTTACCAGCTTGTAGGCACACATTTGAGGAGCATGTCAAATCTCTCTTCCAGGTGGATCTCAAAGGTCCTCTCTTGGTCTTAATTGACTGGAATAATGCTGGGTCTTCATCTGCTTTGTAATCTGCAGGTTCTACTTGACTTCAGTATACAATATCAATATGGACAATTTCAACTGTCTTCCATGTATTTGGATCTAAATTATGTACACTTTCTATTATTCCCAAGTCTGGTTTATATCAGGTTTCAATTTTAATGAAGTTGTCTTTCATGCATTCTTTTGTCAGAATTGTTCTACAGTTAAGGGTATCTCATGAAATACCAAAGAGCCTTTAGGTGCAATTATCCTTACAAATCCAGGAACTTTACTTTTTAAGTGGTAAATTTTGTACGTAAATTGCCCCTTCTCACCATCCTTCTCTTAAGATTCATTAGTTAAGACTTCAATTTCAATGCCTTCCTCCTGTTTCGTTTTTACTGGCTTTGACCATAGAATAAAGTTGTCCAACCTGATGCTCTTGAACTGAACATGGAAAAACCACACAGAATTCCATAATCAGCACCATCATTTCCTCACCACTGTTGCCTCTGTCGCCACCACCACCACCACCACTGCTGCCTCCGCCCTGCTACCACTCCCTACCAGGTGCTCTATTCTCATTTTATAGAGGGGGAAACTAAGGGTAGGGCGATTTAAGTGACTTGCCTAGGATCTTATGACTTCTAAGTGGACTGAATTCAGATCTTCTTGATTCCAAGGCCAGAACTCTATCAATTATAACAACTAAGGAAAAACTCGAGAAGGAACTGGATGGAAAAAAGACAGAGGTCAGATGTATGGCAAACACAGCAAAAGATACTCAGTTTTCTACTCTGGATACCATGCAGGGAAGCCCAGTGGCCCCCTAGCCCAGTGGCCCCCTAGTAGTGATGTGTGGAGTGGATATGAATGAGAACATTTATAAGAGGTGAAAGCAGGTTCTCAAAAAAGAGAGATTCTAACAGGTAGTTATGGGACTGATGGAGAAGAAAGTGGCTTGAGTGCACAGTCCATGAATATCTTTCTTTTGATCTTTTAGGCCAAGAGTTTTTTCAATGGTTGCTGAGTCAAAGCCTACTTTGAGCCCAAAGGAACTTGCCAAAGGAGGACCAAGTTACAGATGGAAAGAGAGATTCAATTTGGTAATTCACTTGGTAATAAATTCATTTAGAATAAAAGTTTTTGGTCTTGAGAACCCAACTACATTCCTATCTCTAAAAAAGTACCTTTTTGATAAACAGATATGATAACCATTAAATCATCTAGCAGCTCTTTATAGAGTATTCTCTATATGTTAGGAACATCAGGGGAACAAAATGCACATGTAAGACATAATTCTTAGCAATTAATTTTGGAAATTATGATAATAGACATGAAATAGTAAATTATACAGTCCAATATATATTTAATGTTGAAATTATACAATAGCTGACTTGCTATAGTGCTCTCACATTTAGTCTTTTACAAATGTTGCTTATTTTGGTATAGCTGAAAAATATAAGATGCTTATTTGCTTCTATTAAGCAAGTATTTCTTAATATCTACCACCATGCCAGTCACAATGATATGTGCTGAGGATTCAAAGAAGAAAATTGTGCATCTTACCCTTAAGAAACCTACATTCTTGGGGCAGCTAGGTGACTCAGTTGATTGAGAGTCAGGCCCAGAGATGGGAAGTATTGGGTTCAAATTGACCTCAGACACTTCCCAGCCGTGTGACCCTGGGCAAATCACTTAACCCCCATTGCCACCCTTCTGCCTTGGAACCAATACACAGTATTGATTCCAAGATGGAAGGTAAGGGTTAAAAAAAAGACTGTTTCTCCTTCTGCCAAGGAGAAACAATATGGACAGAGATAAATAGATACAAAATATTTACAAAATAAGCACATAGTAGTTGGGGGAGAAGAAGAGAACTCAGGAAAGGGAGATGTCACTTTAAAGGAGCCTGGAGGAAGGGAGGAGGAGAAGGAGCAGGAGGGAGAAGGAGAAAGAGGAGTGTCTCAGGTTGGGAGATGGTCTGTGAAAAGGCAACAGAGGCAGGAGATGCAACACAATGGAGGGGCAATAGGAAATAGGCCAGATTTATTGGAATATAGAGCATATGAGAGAGAATAATATGAAATTGTTCTGGAAATGGAAGTTGGATCTAGATTGTGAGAGGATTTTAATACCAAAGAGAGAAGTTGGTATTTTACCCTACAAGAAATATAGAGCCACCTGCAGCTTCTTGAATAGGAGACGGAGTGGCATAATCAGCCCTCTGCTTTAGAAACTGCTTATCAATTTTGCAGTTATGTGGAGGATGGATTTCAGAGAGAATGGATTAGATGTATAAATACCAGCTAAGAGACTATGATCTTTGTTTAATCAAGGATGACAAAGGTCAGAACTAGGGTAGTGGTAGAAAAATTTGGAGAAGTTGAGAGTATTCTGGAAAGTTTGTGGAATGATGGCAGCATAGTAGGAAAAAAAAGCATCCTAGAGATACTCCATGGGGCCAGTGCATACATGACTTTGCTAAGTCATAGAAAAAATCAACTCTATACTCCTCACCTGATCCAGGAATCCTTAGAAGGACCCCTGGAGTCCTACAAAAATCCTAGGACAGGCAAAACTCCAGGGCTTTTCAGAGAGCAAAGCACAGATGATGAAGCAAAGAAAGCCACCACTAAAACCTTCAGGGCAATTCTAGTACTCCCTGCTTGACTGCCCAAGTCCAACTAAGCCCAAGCCTTCCCAGAGGCCATGGCTACAGGAAAGCAACTTTAGAGAGTTTTGTTTGGGTTAAATATTTGATACTTCCTATAAGACCTTGATCAAACTGATGGATGGCATCTTGATCAAGAGAAAAACCTCAGAGTATTCAGAATATATGGGTCTAGTATGGCAGAGACTGCTGTTTCAGGTGGGGATCCAACTCAGAACCAGTAGCCTTAGTTAAGCTATGTGAAAAAGATTTTGAGCAAAATTTAGCCCAAGGAGTTCCTGAAGTTTGTGCTAGGAGCCCAGTAGTAGAGTAATCCCTGAGTTTAGCAACAGAGAAGAAGGATTCTAGACAGATTCTATAGTAAAGAGATCCTAAAAACAAGAGGAAGCCCTGGGCAGAGCCCAAATATATAATTTCTTTGGATTCCTTTGAAGAAGGCTAGTTTAGCCCACTATATTCAGAACCAGATAGACCCTGGCCATACTATTCCACAGGCCCTGCAATGAATAAAGCATGGAAAAACTCTAAATACCATAAGGAAATACCTTAATTTGAGAGACACCCAGGGAGTAAACCCCAAAGGGGATAGCAAGCTTATAATAAGTCCAGATAAAACCTTAGAGGAAAAGAAATGCCATTGCTATAAGTTCTACCAAGAATTCTTAGAGGAAATGAAGTAAGAGATATTGAAGGGAAAAGCTAGAGAGGAAAGAATGGCAAGGAAAACTGACACCTTGGAACAAATGATGGAAGGCTTTACTCAATAAATAAATGCTTTATTAATGAGAATAGACCAGACAGAAAAGAATAACACAATAACATAAAAAATAAATATCAAAACAAAAATCAAAAGATCAAAAAAAGAAAATCTAATATATATAATATTGGAAACAACTCACCTGGAAAACATGTTAAGGAAAAATATACTAAAAATAAAGGACTGTCTGGAAATTGTGGGAAGTAGAGGTCTGGATACCATATTTTTGGAAATTTAAGTTAAAATTACCAGATTTTTAGAAGCAAAGAGCAAAGTGAAAAGGAGAAAGAATTGCCTGCCTCTTCCAAAAATAAACTCTAAAATGAAAACTTCCAGGAACATCAGAGCCAAAATTGTCCAGGTAACAGAAAAAAAAAACACCCTAAGCAGTGAAAGACTTAATTCAAATATACAAGACTTTGCAATTGTCACTCTAAAGGAGGTAAGATCTTGTAATTTTATGTTTCAAAAGGCCAGTGATAAAGATGTATAGCCAAATAGAACTTATTCAGTAAATAAATATAATCTTCTTGGGGAAAATATATCTTTAATGGAATAGAGGATTTCTAAGCATTTCTGATGAAAACAAAAGAAATGAGTAAGTTTTTTGGTGCTAAAGGTATTATGCAGATACTAAGAAAAACATAAAAGCATAAAACAAAATAATAGATATACATATATTTATTTAATAAAAAGGGTATGGATGGGGATGAATTGTTTACATTTTAAGAAGGAGATTAAAAAACCAATATGTTCTCATCATCTTAAAACCTAAAGGGTAATGGAGAGAGGTTAGAATGACAAATGATCTGTGGATGGTTTTATTTTTTTTCAATAGTTTTATAAGAAGATAAAAAGAAAAGTCGGGGACTATACTGAAAAGTGAAAGAAGACGAGGATGGGAATCACTGTTAGATAATACCGGTACCCAAGATGATGAGTATATCAACATGGAGGAAAAATTTGGGAAAATGGACATCTCATGAATCTTGCCATTTGAATTAGATAAAGAAGAAAGCTTGAACACTATTACTATATGCACACAGATCTTAGTATAGAAATACATTAAGCTCAAATGAAATACATTAAACTCAAAATCAGAGAAGACAGGGACAATGGATAATAGAAAAGAGCCTAAGAGAGAGGGCAGGAGGCAATATTCATAAGTGAAGCAAACTCAGATGTTGGAGGGAGAAACATGAAGGGAAGATTAAAAGAAAAAAAAAGAATAAAGACCTTGTATTAGGGCAAGGTAAAGAGAAGAGAAGAAATCTAATAGAGAGTAAGAAGGCTTATTTCACTTATAGGATCATAAGTATCAAGCAAACTCTCTTTCTTTTGCCACTTTATTCTTATTTGCAATCAAAAGAGTTGAGAGAAAAGACAAGAAAACATAAAAGAGGATAATATGGAAGGAATGATACAATTAGTAATGGGAACTGTAAATGTGAACAGCATAGTCTTACCCATAAAATTCAAGAGAATAGCAGAATGAGTTAGAAAACAGAATCCAACAATGTTAACCTATATAAAACACAAAAATTCACATCAAGTTAAAATTAAAGAATGGAGAAAAATCTATTATGCTTCTTTTGAACTTAAAAAAGAAGGGGTAGCAACCAAAATTTCAGATAATGCTAGAGTGAATATAAACAAGAAAAAAATATAAGCAGAGAATTTGCTTTGTACTGAAAAGCACCATGGATGATGAATCAGTATCAATACGGTTATGGGGAATATTGATCTGTTGATGACAATTGAGGAACTTAGCTGGAGACCGATTATTAAAAAAACCCACCTATTTATTTAACTATAGAGATTCAGGGAAAGGAAAAGGAAACAGAAAGGTAGGAAATATATTGATTATTGGTGTATGTACCCTAATTCTAAATTATCTATATATAAACCCCAACCCCAATCTTTTCCTCAAGGAAATTCTTCTTATCTGATGGAATCAGATCTAACCTGACTTCCTATCTATCTATAAATAATTTCTATCTTACTAGACTAAGCTAATTTAAATTTATAAGTAAATTCCTTTCCTTATATCATTCTTGAAAGATTTAATGAAACTCCTTCTGTCTCTCCAGCCACAGAGATTCAGCTACTGACAAGTTCAAAGATGCTGCTCTCTTCTGCCCACTTCTGGTCCTGTTGCTCCCCTGTAGTATCACAGAGAACAGCTCAGCCACTCTCTCCAACAGATGATCTGCTCTCCAACTCTCCTCTGAATATTACAGTGTTTTTCCAAATCAATCTCCACGAAATTCCTCAAGGATGATCAGAAGAAGAATCAACCAACCACTCTCCTAAAAGGTTCTGGGAATTCTATCTCTCTGACCTACTCAAAATTCTCTTGCTGGTTAAAGGAGCCCTGGTAAGCTTTGTACCTCTATCTCTTGGCTGGAGACCTTACTTTTAAACAGCCTCGTTTGCTAATTAACGCAATTTACTGATTAACTCTTATAATACTTAATATAGGTATGCACCTAAGATATGGTATGATTAGGTACCACATCTAAATATTGGAAGAAAAAGTTAATTGGAAGGAGAGAGGATCTTAATGTTCCCCTTTCAGACCCACATGCATCTAGCAAAAATTAAATAAGTAAATAAATAAATAAATAAATAAATAAACAAGAAAGCAGTTAAATTAAAACAAAACTTTAGGAAAAATAATAGATTTCTAGCAATTATTAAATGCAAAAAATGGACCTTCAAAATAATGAAACAAGCAAAATTTAAATAAGATTAAGCTAGAAGTTATATTAAATAATATAATTTCAAAGAATTTATCAAAGAATAGACTATAGAAATAGTAAAAAATTTCATTAGAAATTTGAAAATGACAGCAATATAACATATCAAAATTTATATAATGCAGCTGAATTCTGAAAATAAACTTTATAATCTCTAATGATTTCACCAATAATAAGGAGGAAAAAAGCAAATGAATTAAGCATACAAAATAATGGAACAATTAAAAAACCCATAACTTAATAAAACATGGAAATTATGAAAATGAAAAATGATGATGATAAAATTTAAAGTCCCAAACCTCCCACTGAATTGAAGGAAATAAAAGTGGTTTTTAAAAAATAATGAACCTAATAATATAGACAAACTATTAGCTAACCTGATTTTAAAAAAGAGAAGAAAATCAAATTGTATCAAAATATACCAAAATCAGAATGTATCAAAAATGAAAACATATAGCAAATGAAGAAAACAAAAGAAAATTTTAGAAATTATTATCCCAATTATATGCAAAGAAACTGATGACTTAGAGAAAATAGATGAATACTTACCAAATATGAAATTCTGAGATTAGCAAAAGAATAGAATATTTAAATAACCTGATATCAGAAAAATAATTTGAATGATTGATAAATGGATTCCCCCTCAAAACTCCAAGAACAGGTGAATTCACCTATGAATACTGTCTAACATTTAAAGGACAATCAATCACATTACTAAATAAACTGTTGCAATCCTAAGAAGACACCCTTGCAATATCTAAGATATAAATATTATCTGGATTCTCAAATCAGATAGACATAAAACAGAGAAAGAAAACTATAAACCAATAACCCTAATGAATATTGATGTAAATTTAAAAAATAAAATATTAGAAAATAGGTGACAACAAATATTGGAAAATATTAAAAAGATTACTCTTTTGATGGAACGGGTATATATCGTGAATGCAGAGTTGATTCAACCTAAAGAAGGTGACAAATATAATTTACTATTTTTTATATTATATATAGACATGTGCATACATCACACGATTAAATCAATAGGTGCTGAAAGACTTGACAAAATCTAACACTAGTTTCTAGTAAAAATTCTAGAAATCATAGCATATACAGAGTCTCAAGACCCACTGGTCTTTCCTCATTGGTGGATGTTAATGCCCTGTGACTCTATGAGGGGTAGGGTAAAATTGGTAAGAGCAGTAGAAAGAAAAACCCCAGGCTCTTCACCTCTCATCAGTTTTCTTCAAATGGCTTGAGTGTCCTCAGGCTCTGCAGTAACTCTGGGTGCTTCTGACTTCCATCTTTGAAAGAGGTGTTGGAAGATTTCATTCTTACATCAGATTGTTAAAGGAACAATTCAGGTAAAAAATGAAATAAAAGATACAGGTAAAAGATGACATAAGAAGAGCTGGAGGTTTCCATAATGTCTTTGAATCCAGCTTACAAAACTAGAGACTTTGACACTTTAAGGAACTTCCCTTTTAATGGGATCTAGAGCTATATCACATGCTGTCTGGCACATAATACTTTTAAACTCACTTATTAATTGGAGCATACAGATGAGAAGTGGCTTGCCTAGGGCCATATAGACCATATCTATTCAGAGGGCAAGAAGACTTAATGCAAGAAGCAAGAATGGGACACAGAAGATAGACAGGGACAGGGCAGAGAGTCAGAGACAGAAAGACAGAGAGACAGAGACAGAGACAGAGAGGAGAGAAGGGAGAAAGGAAAGAGGAGAAAAGAGCACCAATGAAGCATTTTAAAATATACACAAGGGATTGGGACTGGTTAGAGAAGAACACAGACAAGCAGGGAAAAGGTGGTACTACCATGTTAAATTTAATGCATTTAAAAAGGGGAAAGAGATAAATCAAGCAGTTTCACGCAAAATTCTCAGTTATTAACCCTTTCTGTATGGAAATCTTCACGACTATTGCTGATTTTGTAGTTCATGATGAATTGATATCTTTTTTTGTGCATTAGATTTAATGATTTGGGTTCAGGTTATTTCATTGATAGATTTTCTCCAGGATATTTTCTTCAATGACATTCATGAAAGATAGCAAACATCTCATATATAATTTAGCTATCAGGTTATTTCTCTCTAGGTAGTGGGTAGATGCCCAATTTTTAAAGCCTTCAAGACTAGATTTTTACAATTCACCATATCCTTGTATAACCTGCATTTGATCATTCATCTCAGAATTCTTAAAGATGACATTTCTATAATTTCTTATGGCAAAACCTGGGTTCTAAATGGGTATGTCAACCCCTCTAATTCAACAAACAAATGCCATGACACAGACATTTGGTCAATACTTCTTTTGTTTTTGTCTTTGACTAAGTTTTTGTAAATTTACCCCTGAAATGCCTTTTGTTTCTATTTCTAGATTTAGTTGTGTTATAGACTTTATCCATAAGGGAACCACATTCAGCTTCATTTAGCAAATCAAATGGCATCTATAGTCAGTCTTTATTATTGCTCAGCAGAGTGATGTATGCTTGTTCTAAAAACATTTCTGTAGGTTTTTGCCTATTTATCATATGCTCTAATTATGTCTACAAATCTTCACCCCTTTCCACTTTCGGAGAGTTAGTATTAATTTTTCTATAGCTGAGTTAAAGTGATAGCCCCTGGAATTCTTTAGTATTGTTTAGGTTTTTGTTAGGCTCTTTTCCAGATCTGTTATGTTCCATTTTAAAATTAGGATATTATAAATTAAGACTGGTATTGTATAGGTGTTAAATGCTATAAACATGTTCTTCCTATTCAACTTTGATTTAGAATGTCAATAAATCTCTAAATGTCTTTAGTCATATCCTTCTTATCATTATCTTTATCTTTGATATATCTTACCTGAAATAGAGATGGCACTTTAAATAAAGTAGTAAAATTGGAGCCAGGTAGAGCTGAGTTCAAATCTGACCTCTTATGCTTACTTGATATGTCAAACTGGGCAAATCACTTTAAAAAAAAAAAGAAAGAATGGAGGAAAGGAAGATAGAAAGGAAGGAAAAAAGCTTTCTGTTTGCCTCAGTTTTCCCATTTGCAAAAATGTGGACAATAATACTACATACCTCCCAAGGTTGTTGTAAGGATCAAATGAGATAATATTTGAGGAGCATTTTGTAAAATTTAAAGTGCCATAAAAATGCTAGCTATTATTTTTTTGGTAGTCATTGGCTCAAAGGGAAAACTAGCCCTCAGGTTCTGTTCTTCTTTGGTGTATGTTAAGAATGTTATACTTTTTAAGTCCATATGGTATTTTGAAATTATTGGAGAGAAATTCCATGAGATGAAGGAGCTATTTAATGTGCTTTGTAGTTGAGTGATATAGTTTGATGTCATCCGTGATACAATGAGAAGTTGATATTATGTTTTAGTTCAATGCCCTCTTTAATTTGTAAGCTATATTTAGTTCTACTTAAGAGAGATTATAGTAGATTTATGGCTAGGCAGAATCATAATTAATTTAAATTTGTTTTCCTGGAAAATTCCATGTGTATGTTGATTGTTCTTGACTTTATTTGGTTGGTGGTATGTTTTTCTTTAAACCCTTAACTTCTGTGTACTGGCTCCTAGGTGGAAGAGTGGTAAGGGTGGGCAATGTGGGTCAAGTGACTTGCCCAGGGTCACAAAGTTGGGAAGTGTCTGAGGCCGGATTTGAACCTAGGACCTCCTGTCTCTAGGCCTGACTCTTTCACTGAGCTACCCAGCTGCCCCTCTGGTGGTATGTTTTAAACAGAAAAAAAATGTTGCTGTGAACATTAAATACTTCAATGTTTTCTCTATATTTGAGTCTATTTTATATATTTGCAGTATAAAACTTTGACTGAGGAACAGAGTCAGAATCTTTATGTTAACCCGTGAAAGCAGTATAAATATTATAGTGTCTTTAGGGACCCTTGTTCTATAATTACCGAATCAATAATAAATTGTCTTTTCTACCCTGAGGACCGTCTTTTTGCTTGATGGTCAATATATGATTTTCTTTTAAGTATGTATGTGTATATATAAGCACACATATATGGAATATGTATGCGTATATCAGCATATATACATGGTTTGATAGATATACTATATGTATATCTTTCTGACTCCAAGCCAGTGTCCATTCTCCACTGTGCCACCTAATAGTTAAGATCCTGCATGTACTAGATCATAAGTTAAAAGGAACTGGGTTTCAAACCGAGCTCTACCATTTGTGACCTGTGTAACTTTGGGCAAATTATTTCAACTCACTGAGTCTTAGCTTCCTCACTTGTAAAAGGACAGCATCGGACTAGATGATCTCAGGAGTCCTTTCCAGCTCTTAAACAATGATTCTATGAGAGAGTGAGACCATATGCCCCCTAAAGTGCTTGTGGTTTTAAATCTAGGAGCCAAAGACCTTGAGAACAGATGCTTGAAACACACTTCCCTCCTCTCAGTAAAAAGGTGAGACACTTTTTGTAAAGAGTATTGCAGATGCTGTCACATCTGGTCATTTTGATGCTCATTTTTGGTTAAGTGTTTTTTGCTGCTAGACAGGTTAAATCAATATGAAGCATATAGGTAAATTGTTGCAGCTATAAAAAACCAAAGATATAAATAAAACAAAAATAAGAAACAGAAAAAAAGTGGGGAGTAGGATAAATAGAACAAGTTAGCTAAAACGATCAAATAAGGGATGAGGAGCGGAAGACTCCTCCCCTAGAATTTGAAAGTATAAAAATATTTCAAGACATATACAAAACAGTATATGAAGTGATCAAGACCATGAAATTCTTTTCAATAAAAGGAAAGATGAAACTATCAAGGAATACTCTTTTGAGAGGCATCAAATGGCAGCCACAACAGAAGCAATATGATAGAAGAACTGAAGATCTGTGGGAAGAGAGGAGAAGATTATTTCAAAACCTAGCTGGTGCATGAAGCAGAAAATTGAACGCCAAGTTGCCCAATTAAAAACAACAATGAAAACAATATGTGAGAGGGCAGCTGGGGAGCTCAGTGGATTGAGAGCCAGGCCTAGAGACGGGAGGTCCTAGATTCAAATCTGGCTTCAGACACTTCCCAGCTGTGTGACCTTGGGCAAGTCACTTGACCCCCATTGCCTACCCTTACCACTCTTCTGCCTTGGAGCCAATACACAGTATTGACTCCAAGACTGAAGGTAAGGGTTAAAAAAAAAAGAAATGTGAGAAACAAACTCATCATAAATTCTAGATTACCTAAACCAGAAAATGAAACCAAAAGTTAAAATTCTAAGGTTATATGAAGAAGTCAAAGGAAGACAAAGAGCAAAAGAAAACAGAAACAGAAGAAGTAAGGTAGAGACTATAGAGAATCCTGAAACAAGTATGTGGAAAACCTCTGGGCATCTATATGGTCACCCGGAGAACAATACAACAAAAATTCAAGTTGGATCAACAAGAAAGATAAAGTTTACACAATATTAATATGATGAATGGCCAAAAAATTACATAAGAGGAAGGTAACTAAAATTCTAGCCTCTCTACAACACTAGAAAGTAGTAGAATTAGAAAATAAATATAATTACCAGCTCAAATGCTTCAGTGGTACATAAATTGTTAGCAAAACACTTTAACTGCTTTCTCTCATTATGCAAGCATAACCCCTTCTCAAAAACAAAAGGTTATCATATGTCTATTATCAAAGATGAGAATTCCCATACTCCATAAATGTAAATCAGTTGCATGTTTTATGTACTCTATACAAATCATTCAGTTTTTCCTAAATATACATATATATATATATATGTAGCTTTTTTATAAGTAGATATATATCTTCATGAGTCCAAATATGGCCTCAGACACTTTAGTGGTATAAATCTGAGAAAGTCACTTAAATTTTTAGTCCTATAGTAAAGCCTCTAAGATTATTAGTTGTCTATCTACTTTGATTCTACTCAATGTCAAAGCTAGGCCAAGATTCAGATATATGCAGATGATAAAACATTGGGGGTCTTTCTGCTGGCTATAGATGTATAAAAGGGGTCGTCATATTTCTATTTTCCCATGAACTTATTCATTTTTGCTGAAGAGCTTTACTATGCATGGTACAACTTTTACAATAAATACCAGCATTAAAGTCTGATAATAGCTTATTTCCAATCTCAGTCTTTCCATTCCTTGGGTTTTAGTTGAATTCTGTGTTACATCTCCACACGAATAATAAATAGAATGAACTGGAATCAGAAAGATGTTACACTTTCCTAGAAGTTCTTTGAAGGGGCAGGATCTAACCTTGGGAACCATATTAGAGAGTATGATCTTGTTGCTTTTTTTCAACTTTTCAGAAATACTGGCTTTTAGATAGAGACAGAAAAGAAAAAAAAATAAATCAACACTGCACACTCTGTTAACAAAGAACATGTTTATTCTGACAGAGATTTTAATTGTGTCCTACACATTCAAGAAATTGCTTGGGACTGGGGAATTTCCAAGAGCCCCTTGGTGCCATCGCTTGCAGATCAAGCAGAGACACACATCTGTTCTTTAATTACATAGTCCTTCAAATAAAAAATAAGCTCATACTCACATAAAATAGGGTCGACTGCTTCCCCAATTATGACATTGGCTCGTGCTATTCTCTGTGCTCCCTTGGGCAGACCAGAAAGTCACATTGTACACTCAAATCCCTGGTGGTATCTAGAAAATCCCCCAATCCTCAAAACAACACTGTATCTCAGGCCAGACTGGGGACTTCCTGCAGTTAGAGATGCTGGTCACCAGATGGCAGAAGAAGAATACATTTCGATAAAATGCTAACGTGCGCGCAGCACATTGTACAGGGAAGGAAATACCACTGGTGTCTACTTTCATTTTTTCTTTCCTTCCCAGATTTCTTTGTGTATCTTTTCAGCATTATTTTACTTCATCTTTTTGTCCTTCCACAGTTTGTCACAATATAATTTTTGTTTTGTTTTGTTTTCCTATAAAAGATGTATATAGGGGGCTTCTTCCTTCAAGGAGAAACCTATGGCATTATTTCCCTTAAATCAAGATAGAATCTTTTCCTGAACAGATAACAATGGCTTTTAGAGATGGTCTCCTTCCTGAGGATTGTGTTTTGGGTCAACTTTCCTACCAATTGGTACCAATTTCAGCCCTTTTCTTAGTCCTGTCCACCTGCTTTGATTTTCATTCAGTTGATGGAAAATGTTATCCCATTTGTGAATATCAGGTTATTTTATAAAGATATAGAATTCATTTCTTCTTGCCTCATAAAAAGTAGAAAACGTGTGCTATTACTAGCCAAAAAGGAATACTTATTTGCTCAGGGGGTAAATTAGAACAATAGTAGAGGCTAATTGGTATTGAGAGTAGTACAATATGCCATATTGTCCATTTGTCGGGGCAGCTAGGTGGCACAGTGAATAGAGTGCAGGGTCTGGAGTCTGAAAGACTTCTCTTCCTGAGTTCAAATCCGGTTTCAGACTTTTACTAGCTGTGTGACCTTGGGCACTTAACCTTACTTGCCTCAGTTTTATCATCGGTAAAATGAGCTGGAGAGGGAAATGGCAAACCCCTCTTGTATCTTTGCCAAGAAAATCCCAAATGGGTCATAAAGAGTCAAACACAACTGAAAAATATATTATGTCAGACACTGAAATTCTATCATTTTGTCAATTTGAAAAATATCACAAGAAGAAAAAAATATTTAAAAAGCACGAAGAAGGAGAAAGCAAAAAAAAAAAGGAAGGAAGGAAGGAAGAAAGAAAGAAAGAAAGAAAGAAANAAGAAAGAAAGAAAGAAAGAAAGAAAGAAAGAAAGAAAGAAAGAAAGAAAGAAAGAAGGAAGGAAGGGAGAGAGGGAGGGACATTTGTAGGGGAGATACCCGAGTACATAATTTGATTGTTTGTTTTTTCAATTAAAGAGAAAATATTCCTGAAGTACATGTCAGAGCTTTCTTTCTTTCTTTTTTTCTTTTAAATTTGATATGGGAAGGTGATAGAATAAATTATTTTTCACTTAAAATAAAACACAAAAAACTAATCTTAAACTAAGATAAATAAAAATAAACAAACAAAAAACTTTGCCCCAGAAGCAATGAAAAAGCTACAACACAGGACTTTGCTACCACCCTGTGGAGTGATAGGGAAGAGGATTCCCCAACTGAATTAGAGTGTTGGCAAACATCTCCAAGGGTCTTGATTCTCACTAATTAGAGGTCTATGTTTCCCTTGAGGCACACGTATAACTTCCATTAATGTTAATGGGATTTATGTACATGAAGCAAAGAGGAGAATCTAATGCTGAATTTACAACCTAGCCTTTCCACATACAGGAGGCAGTGGGATAGAGTTCTACCTCTTCTTACCAGTCTTAGAAACCCCAAATTTTTAGAGTTGGGGAGGGGAATGCTCAGAGGTCATCTGGTCCAGTTTCATATTCAATGAAGAAATAAACCTTTCTAAAACATGCTTGACAGATGGCCATCTAGGATTTGCTTAACTACTGTCAGTGAAGGAAAGGGAGTTCACTTTCTCTCCGGGAAGTCTATTTCATGGGACATCTGCTCAGGCCAGAGGTTGGAAGTCTGCCCTGGCCAGTCAAAAATACCACATCAAATGAAAAGTAGCTCAGTGACAAATTGGAGGCATTTTGTATGAAAACCTGAAGCCAGGTGAGTCTCACCTACATGAAGTAGGATTGTTATGAAACAGAAAGGAGTTCAGTGGCTGAGATAAATTAGATCAATATAGGTCCAGTGTCATGTTCAGACCTCTACCTCAACTCAGTGCCAATGGTGCAATTTACGACTTTTGGTGAGAACCGGAACTAACTTAGCTCTTTCAGCTGAGCTCCCCTGTGAATTTTCAGATTGAATCTATCATCAGCATAAACTACCAGTATAATCTATATCAGTATAAACTGAAACCTCAGAAAAAGCTGTCCAGATTTTTTGAAGACCCGAACCTTTGTTGAGGATAATAAATAGGGCATAGATCAGAGAAAAGTCTCTCTTTCTTAAAGCTTTCTTAAAGTCCATAGAGAGTGTGATGTTTTGGGAAATACACTTCAAGCACCTTGCCTGAAATGACAATTGGTCAGGGCACTTTGGCTTCTCTGTAGCTGGACTCCTGTGTATCCACTAAGCTGTTCAAGGCAAATTAAGTCAACAAGCATTTATTAAACACCTATTATGTGGCAGGTGCTGTGCTAAATAACAGGGGTACAGAGAAAGGCAAAAGATAATCAATCCCTTCTCTAAAGGAGCTACAGAAAAGATGTATACACCATAAATCAACTGAGAGAAGGCACTAGCATTAAAAGGAATTATAGGGCAGCTAGGTAAACACAATGGATAGAGCTCCAGTCTTGGGGTCAGGAGAACCTAGCTTCAAATTTGGCCTCAGATACTTCCTAATTGTGTAACCTTGGGCAAGTCACTTAACCCCAGTTGCCTGGCCCTTAACAGTATCAATTCTTACTTAATATCAATTCTAAGACAAGAGTTAAGGGTTTTTAAACTTGCTTTTTTTTTAAGATGGAGTAGCAAAGACTTCTTGTAGAAGACTGAATTTAGCTGCAAAAGAAATCCAGGAGGCAGAGATGAAGAAAGAGAATGCAAGTCATGGGAATACAAGAAGGTAAAAATGCATGGAATTGACTTTTATTCATGGGATCCACATGATGGAGAATTAGACATCCACATTACCTCTCAAACCTCTCCAAAATAAGAATAACACAAGATCAGGTAATTTTAGCTGTCCCCATGGGTTAGGACACCAAGGACCCTAATGAGGTAATGATCCAATGAACTGATGGCAGAAAAAAAAAATTAATCCTTAACCTCTAGCTCACTCATTCGGCACACACATGCATACACATACAATTTCTTCCCTTTATTCTAGAAGGGCTGCTCTGACATACAGTCACAATAGAACTCACCTTTAACTTCCACCATCTCCCTCCACCTCATACACCATATGCTAAGGAAAACAGGCAGAAGTTGGTTTCTAAATTTGTGCAGGGACAGCAATAAGGCAGGGCTCTGTGTCACAATAGAGTGTTGCCAAAGAACTGAGGAACTTTTGTATTCTATTAACTCTGAAAGAAAGAACCAGCATCCAGTTAGGGCCAAATATGTCTTAAATAATCACTTGAGGATAATCTAAGAATTGAATTACCCATGTTTAGAGGAGACTGAGAGAGTTTTCTGATGTAGCTCTAAGGAAAGCTGCAATCAAAGGGGAAGGAGCCAGAAAATTAATAATAGGAAAAATATAAAGAAAAAAATGACTGAAATTACCAAAGATCTCAAGAGGAAAATTAAATCAAACACTTTTGAGCCTGAGCAGATAAACTAACAAGGAAGATAGTAATAACAGAAGAGAATAGATTCCCCATATCAGCTAGACAAGTTCAAATAGCTAGGAATAAATATTGCAAGTCAAGGAACTATTCATCAACAGTCCTAGGCAGAGGACCCTATGGATTCCCAAGAAAGTATGAAACTGTAACAATATGTTTCTGAATGTTAGAGCGCTAAGAATTGTGAAGCAGAAGTGGCCAAATAGGAAAAAAATGAATACTGAATGAATCCTGAATACATAATGTCACGAATTATCAAAGAAAGAAAAGAGAAAATATTTGATTGGGAATATAAATATATAGAAGTGAAGGATAATCCAGAAGAAGAGAAGCACAAGCAATGCCTTTAAGAGAAATCATGTCTCCATTAAAGTAGAAGATTGATCTTGAATATAGGATGTGTAGAGAAATTGCAAGTATTTTATGTCTTCCAGAAGAATGCAAGTAAAAAAACAAAAACAAAGAACAAAAACCTGAATGCCATGCTGCAAGAAATAATCAAAGAAAACTGCTCAGAATATCTGAGTACTAAAAACTAAGTGCCAGTTGAAAGAATTAATAGATCACCCCCAGGAAAAACCCAAATCAAAATAAAACAGATGCTACAAACTCCAAGATACCTAGCAGTTAATCATACAATTCCTATGACCAACAGTAAATTCTTCAAGTGACCAGGAAGAAGACCTTCACACATAAAGGAAAATAAATTCAAGAAACTTTAAATTATTTTGAACCCATCAGAAGCTACAAGCAGTTATGCTCTAAAAAAGCAAAGGGGCTCAAAATGCAATCCAAGGTGACATCCTCTGTACACTTAAGCCTAGCAATTTAATGAAAAAAAAAGATGGATATTCCATATGTCATTAAAAGAATTCCTAGAAAGAAATAAAAAAAGAACAAAATATCTGCTTTTAAAGCACACTAGGCTACAGAAATATAAGAAAGGCAAATTAAATCAACAACCAAGGACAACAAGAAGAAAATAATAGAGACGCCTATAACATATTTTTTAAAGTACATGAGGAGAAACAGATTAAAATAGAAGCCAAGTAGAAGTGATGGTGGAGAAGCAGACTTAAAAAACTATAGAATTTATCTCACACTTTGTCTATTGATGAAGCAATATTTTTGTGGGGTTAAATTGCAGAATGAAAAGACATATGTGAGGGGAGAGATGAGGAAAAATATAGAATTTAATATATGGTGTATCATAATTAAATCAAAGGTTAAAAATGGAGGGAAAATAATTCCTGTAGTTTCTCAAAAAGAAGAGATGTTACAAGAGAACAAAGCAAAGGGAGAAGTTAAAGAAGAAAGAAAGGAAGAAACTTTGTTTCGGTGGTGGGAGGGTTTACCTTTGATGAACAATCCCATGGAGGAATAGAGGTATTTCATAAATATGAGATGAGAACCTCACAGTGAATATCCTCTAAGGATTTTGTGCTTAGAGAGACCACTTATCCTGTTTTAAGAGAAGAGAAATAAGATCACCAACGGCAACTGAAACCAAGACGAATATGATGATATGTTTCATGGAAAGAGATGTCATGGAAAATGGGGGGAAATTATCACAAAGTCAAAATTTAATAAAGATTAGGGACAAAGGAAAATTCCTACCTTGGTACAATATCCTCTCTATTTTCTATTAGGATTAGGATTTATAAGGACGAAGCATAACAGAAGAAGGGGTGTAGGGAGCAATATCTACAAGGCAGTGGCATAGAAACTGTTTAGAAGAGGAAAGACAAAATAGGTACTATAAAAGTATTAATTCTAACAGTAATACAGAAAATAAAGTACTAAATATGTATAAGAACTCTAACTCAAAGAATAAAAGTCTAGAATAAACAGAAAAAAGATAAATAATGAAGAGTATGAGGAGAAAATTTTTTTAGAAAAAAATATAGAAAATAACACTGAAAACTAATGGACAAAGCAAGTTGAAGAGGAAGAAAAATGGAATGTTACCTAAGCACTTTACTAAAAAAAGAATTAAAAACTAGGTGAAAACAATAAAAAAGGAACTAATAAATTAAACAAAACTCCAAATTATAAAGGAACTACCTAATGTGTGTGTGTGGGGAAGGGACCTTCTGGTATTATTGATTTACAAGAGAATTTTATCAAACTTTTATAAAACAATTAGCACTATTACTACATGGATTATTCTCAAAAGGATACAGAAAAAAGTTTTTGAAAAATTACAGCTCTCTTTTCTTCTAAAACCCCATAAGGTTTATGCATTGGGAGACACTTTTTTAATATCATAAAAAAGGATCCATCTAAAATCCAACATCATATGCAATGGATAAAGAGCAACAAATGGCAAAGGGAAAAGAGGCTTTTGAGGATGAGAGGAAGAAAGTCAGTGGGAATAGGATCACCTTAAAATAAATTAAGCTAAAATAACTGAGGAGGCAAAGGATTGTGTATGCAAAGTAAAATAGAAAAAAATCATTTGGAAAAAACAATTTTAGAGACAAATGGAGGAAAATATAAATCTCTTGTTACAAAAATGAAATCTCATAATCTGTTACTTAGAAGAAAAAATAAAAACAGAGATGCACAAAATAATAAATAAATAAAGACCTGAAAAAAATTTGCTATTGATCAGGTAAATAAAAAAATCATCAGTTGTAATCATTCTGTCAGAAAAACAAAAACTAACATTCAAAAAATAAAAAGGGACAAACAAAGAAATTACATCTTGCTGAAAATAGTAAGCTATTTAGGTTACAGGGGCAGCTGAGTGGCTCAGTGGATTGAGAGCCAGGCCTAGAGACGAAAAGTCCTAGGTTCAAGTCCGGGCTCAGACACTTCCCAGCTGGGTGACCCTGAGCGACTGTGTGTCCCATTGCCTACTGGTTGTGGCCCTATGCTCCTAGAATGGAGTCCCAGGATAAAAAAAAAAATTTAGGTTACACAAACAAAAGATACAGACCATAGTGGAAACATAGAAATGAAATCCTAAATAATGAGTGAATCTAGGAACAAATCATAAAAATGATAATTATTTGAAAAAATAGACAAAAATTTCTGGGATGTGGGACTGCTAGCTGACCTGAGAGGGAAAATCATATACCTATACACATGAAATAATATATAGAAAAACAAATGATTAATTAACTAAATTGTACTTTTTAAAATTAGAAAGCCAAGATATAGAAAACTTAAATATGCACAAAATTCAGACACCAAAAATTACAGGAGAAATAGATACACTGGAAACAAAAACTTATTCAAATTATAAATAAAACTAAAATTTGATTATTTGAAAAAAAAGAATAATTGATATGTCAATATAATTAAAAGGAAGTGTGTAAAAATCAAATCAACAAACTAGCAGACAAAAAAGTTGAAAACAATAAAGTAAAAAGAAATAAAAGGAATTACCAAAACTTGTTAGTTAGAGGCTAATAAAATTGAAAATAGCTAAAGACATTTTAAAATACTTTTACAAACAGAAAATGATTAAACTAATAGAGGACCAAATAGAGATAATAAATAATCCAATCTCAAAAATGGAAATAGAACAAACTATAAAGGAACTATCTAAGGTATGTGTTTGTGTTTGTTTTGTGTGTATGTGTATGTATACCTCCTGGTTTTGATGGATTTAAAAGAAAACTTTGTCAAACTTTTACAGAAAAAAAGTAGTACCATTACTAAACATATTATTCTCAAAAAGATGCAGAAAAATCTTTTGAAAAATTACAACATTCTTTTCTTCTACAATTCTAAGAGTTGTAGACATAGGGGAATACTTTTTATATCATAAAAAAAAAACATCCATCTCAAACCAAAAGAAAATGTTGTATGCAAAGGAATAGATGTGAACCTTTCCCCAACAGATATACAAGTAAAACAAGCATTACTATTTAATGAAGTTCTAGAAATGCTAGCAAAAGTAATGAGAAAAAAGAAATAAATTAAAGGCATCTATAAATTATGTTGTAGGTAAAGAGATGAAATTATCCCTATTAATTATATTATCTATAAATTATAGGTAAAGAAGGGATAAAACTATTTTCATCTGATGACATGATATTATATTTGAAAGATCCTAGGAAATCTGCAAAGATACTAATCAAGATAAACAACAGCTCTAGTAAAGGTGCAGGCTATAAAATAAACTCTAAAAATCATTGAATTTTTATATAATAAAAACTAAATCCCGGAGGCAATAATAGAAAGGAAAATTCCATTCTCAATAGCTACAAAATACTTAAAGTATCTAGGAATCAATCACTCTGTCAAAACACACAAAAGATTTGTATAGATTCAATTTCAAAGTGCTCCTCAAAAATAAAGAACTTAAATAACTCAAGTATATTCAATTGGTTCATTGCTGGACCAGGCTACTATAATATAAGTGATAATTCTACTAGCTAATTTACATTTTTATGCTATGCCAATCAAATTATCAAAGGGATACCTTATAGAACCTGATAAAAGATAAACAAAACTTTTTGAAAAGCAAAACATTTAGACTATTAGGGGAAATGATGAAAAGATAGAGATGAAGGGGAAATAATACTTCCAGACTCCAAATTATTTTATAAAGCAACAGTCATCAAACCTTCTGTTATTGGTTAAAAAATAGAGAGATAGGTCAATGGAACAGACTAGATAAGGGAGAATCAGAAATAATGAAATCCAATAACCCAATATTCAATAAAGAAGAAAACAAAATTAAGAAAGAACTTCCTATTTAATAAAAATTATTGAAGAAAAAACTGGAAAACACTCTAGCAGAAATTATATACCTCAAATCATATTCCATTTTATATTCTACATGCATACATGACCTTAATTTTAAAAGGTCATACTATTTAAAAATTATAATAACAGAAGATCATATACCTTTCACAGATATGAGGAACTATCTTTTGTAAAAAAGGACAATTAAAAAAGAAAAAATAGGTAGTTTTGATTATTGGAAATTTAAAAATTCAACTCAACCAAAATTAATGCACCTAGGATAAGAAGTGAAGTGGTAGAATGGGAAAAATATCTGTATTGAATTTCTTTTATGAGTTTGGCGTCTAAGACATATAAACAAGTCACACATATGCATAGCTAGAGAGAGAGATCTGTACTGATTTATCTTTATGTATATGAGTATATATGTCACCTAAATCTTTCTTCTATTTCTGTCTCTTTCGGTCCCTCTGTCTCTGTCTGTCTGTCTGTCTGTTTTTCTGTCTCTTTCTCTCTCTCTCTCACCAAAGGACATTTCCCCAGAGATCAAAGGATCAAGTCAAAGGACACAAACAAATGATTCTCAAAGGAACAATCAGAAATTATTAACAACCATATGAAAAAATGCTTCAGATTCCTAATATAAGAGAAATATAAATCAAAACAACCATGAGTTTAATCTTATAACCCACAAGTTGACAAAGATTGACAAAGGATAGGAATTATCGATATTAGAGGGGTTGTGTGGGAAGAAAGACAAAAACTGGTACATTATTGGTGGAGATGTGAATTAGTACAACCATTTCAGAAAGCAATTTGGAAATAAACAAATTAAGATACTCCTACCCTTTCCTCCAGCAATTCGTGTGTGTGTGTGTGTGTGTGTGCGCGTGTGTGTGTGTGTGTGTGTGTTCCCAGACACAAAATGGAGAGCCTTTGCTAAAGGATCCATAAGCAAAGTCAGGATGAACGAACTTCAGTGCATAGGCTGCTGCACAATGGAATAAATATTTTTTCAGCAGTATTGTTTTTTTTAAACCACAGACAGCATAATAGTTTTCTTCTCACTGCTTCAAGTGAATACTATCTTCAGAATAGAAAAGTTGTGACATATTCAGTGGTATTTCAAGTAGGGGATGGAAGTGGTTGAATGATTTCTTTGAAGAAAGTAATTTTTCTGGTCAAAAGGATCCATTTCATTGTTTTCTGTAAAATTTCTAGTTGCCCATTATATTAAACTGAATCTAGATCTTGCTTCATATTCATCTACCTTGGACATTTTGCTATCTTCCTTGAAACTGTACCCTCCCCTCTCCTCCTGAAAGATGTCCTCCTCTGATAACCTTTACTCTCGGGACCAATATTTTAGAGATCATGGAAGGGTTAATTAATTCAGTTTTGGAGCTCCAAATGGGATCTGAGCTTTCCTTTTTGCTGAGTGTATTGAGCCTGTCTCAGATCATTCATTAAGAACAAAAATGGAGCCTAAATCCTCAAGCCTAGTTTTTAGTTATATGAATATGATGGTGTATTTTTAATAGATGACAGAGAACAGAACTATTTAACTCTCATCTTCTTCCAATTCTAGCAAGAAGATTGACAAAAACTTTTAAAAGGGTCAAATGATCTTCGTTAAGGGAAGACTCGAACCTAAGGTAAATGAGAAGATAATTTAAAAAAGCATCTTGTTGCCTTAAATGAAATCAGATCTTTAATCCAGGTTAAATTATATTCCAGGCTGCTAAAAGAACTTTTGATGTGATTGCCAGCGGTCTTTGAAGTTAGAGAGAATATGAGGCACCAGAAGGACTAGAAATGGCAACCTATACATGATGGGGAATTAAAGGTTCACATTTTCAAAACAAAGGAAAAGATAGATTTTGGAAATCATTAAATCTGATATTGATCCCTGACAAATGTTCTAAAAGGAATCATTAAACAGTTGGTGAATTTAGAAAATAAAACAGTCATTGCTGAGAGTTGGCATTGATTTGTGATGAACAAGTAATGCCAGTTTTATGTTTTATAAGCTATTAAACTGGTTAGGTCAGGGAACAAATTATACTTTAAATTTCAAATAGGTATTCAACAAAGCCCATCTATTCTTGTGCAGAAATGGAGAGATATGACTGGATTAACACTTGGACTGACATTATAGTTAGTTGAAATTCCATATCCATAGAGTAATGATGTAATTTCAATGCCTATTTTATGAAGGTCTCTGGTACTATGCCTTAGTGCTGTTTTATCTAATATTTTTGTCAGCATGGTGTCCAGGATGAAGGAAATAATAATGCATTCAATTCAATGAACTATACTGTTCTCTATACTGGTTAGAACATATCTAGAGTTTAATTTCTAATTATGACATTTTAGAGAAACATTGACAAACTAGATTATATCCAAAGGAGAGTGAATGGATGATGAAGGCCTCTGAAAATCATATGATATTAAGAATTGTTAAAGAATCAGAAAATAAAGTCATCATTACATTTTTGAAGAACAATCATGTAAAAGAGGAATTTGACTTATTCTATGTTGCCCCAAAAGGCAGATATAGGAACTTAATGTGAGGGTTGATATGAATAAAAAAAAAGCTCTGATCATTGCAATTCTCCAACAAATTAGGGGTGCACTGACAAATTATTATGAATATTAGAAAATACATGACTCCATTACACTTAAGATCTGACTGAACCTGGGCTGGTAATGTCAATAATTGGTCAATTGCCAATTGGCAGGGAAGAGAAAAGTAATCCTTACTTCATGAAGTGGGGGTGGGGGGTGAAGTTTGAAACAGAAAAATTAAAGTTTGATATGAGCTACTAATGATGACACAGCTGATTTTTTACAAAAGCTAATATAATCTTAGACTACATTAACAAAGGCCAGGGCATATCCATTACTGGAATTATTGTAGACATTGATATATAAGGGCAGAGAGGAAGGAAAACTGAGCCATTTAAGAGAGGCCAATGCCAGGCTGTTCTACTGAAATTAAGGAACAATTGTTCTGGAAATACCAAAGTACGGATTCCTTATCTGAGCTCAAGCTGTTTCCTAAAAGTTTAGTTTTCTATTTTTTTTTTATTCCTGAAACTTTCATTCCCTAGTTGATGCTAATACACTTCATCAATTTAGGTGGGTTCCAAAATTCCTGCTGTGTCAGTAAAGTTAAGCCTAGACACATTTATTAAGCAGTTACTTTGTGCTAGACCCTGTCCCAAGTGCTGGGAATACAAAGAAAAGCAAAAACACACAGTTGCTGTTCTCAGTGGGGTTAACTATATAATCCTTCCCCATAAAATGTCTTCTTGGGGCTCTAGGTTATGACTTGTTGAGGTGGCGCTGGTGGAAGACCTCTCCTAATTTGCGGGCATGCACAAAGTCCAGCATTTCTGTCTCTGAAAGTTGAGAGGGAATAGGCAAGGTTGAAGCAATCCTGCTGCCCATCCCTCCTGGGTCCTTGATTTGGGCTCATACACCTGGTATCATATCACAGATGCAATCAACAAAAATCTCAGGCAATGAGGAGGCCCAGGAAAAGGCCTATCACTGGACCATCATGGCAGAACACCTGCAAGGCCTTAGAAAGAGGGGTACACAGGCGTAAGCTGAAGTACAAGGGCCAGAGACTAACTCTTCATTAGGTGAGGAGATTATTAAAGTAGGCTACTCATTTTTAGTATAGGTACTCTCCACTTAGTATTTGTTATTTATTCATTCACTCACTCATTTATCTATCTTTTAATCATAATTTATTTGTCTATTTTCCCCTAAAATTTCCAACTGAGGATTAGTGGTGATAAAATTCATGGTCTGAACCAGATTCATGTTTTTATGACAGTGTGTCTGCCTAAGGATTATAGGAATGTAGATGATGATGAAATCAATCCTTCCAGAAAAAAATAAGACTCAACAGATCTGGCACTGGCTTTAGCTGTTTAGAAGTCCAAAAGTACTTTAGGTTCTTATGGTCAGTGTAGAGAAAAATGGGGTGGATACATCCGCAATATAGTGTTTCATATCTTGAATGTAACTTCAAGTGGGTACAATTCTTTCTCTCTGATGGTGTAGTTCTTTCTGGCATTGGTTAACTTGGGTAAATTATGCCCAAAGCTATAGAATAAAATATGATGTGAAAGAAAGATACTCATAGCAAAATTGAATATACTGTTTAGGTAGCAGGCCTAACACCAGGGTTATTTTAGTTCAGATTTTATTTTGGGATGAAATAAGACATTTGTAAGTCATTGAACAGTTAGGAAAAAGGTGGCTTACTTTATCCTTCGGTCAGAGACCTAAGTTAGTGAAACAAGAATTGCTCAGTATGGGAGGAAGCAGAGATGCTTTGAGATATAACAACAGGGAAACTATCATCTGGGAGGAGGAGGATGTCAAAAAGTGACTGACAGGGGAAAATATGGGGGAAAAGTTTGAAATTACCAGCAGGAAGAAAACTCAAAAACCTTATACATCAGCAGATAGGTCAATAAAGAAAAATATTAATAGCAAAAGGAAATATGGCCTCCAAATTTAGCTAATGAATAAATAGTACAAAATACTAGCTATGAATAAATACTACAAAATAAAGGAAAATAATTCAGCACTTAATGAGACTGAGGACTCTGTGGGAATTTGAGGAGAGCTTGGAACTGCAACACACTATTTAAGAGTGGCATAAAAGAGAAATGAGGCAGGCACTTGAAAGTTATCTATGCCATCTATTTTACTCTGGAATAGAGAGTGAAGCTGATAACTTTATGCAGCTCTGCCTCTCTAAAATCTGATTCATGGGGCAGCTAGGTGGCTCAGTGGATTGAGAGCCAATCCTAGAAAAGGGACATTCTGGGTTCACATCTGGCCTCATAGTCCTAGCTGTATAACTCTGGGCAAGTCACTTAGCCACCATTGCCTACCCTTTACCACTCTTCTGCTTTGGAATCAATACACAATATTGATTCTAAGATGTAAAGTGAGGGTATAGAAAAAAGTTAGTATAGCAAAATTATAAAGATCAAGAATGATTTGAATGAATAGATATAAGAATACACCTCCAACCAATCCTTTCATGAAAGTAGTAGATATACTATCATTATATATTGCTCGTGTTTTTGGATTTTTTCAATGTATTAGTCAATTGTATTGATTTTTTCCTCTTCTTTTTCTTTTTCTCTTTCAAAAATGTTATTGTTATATAGAAGAACTCTCAGGGGAGAAGGATATCATGGATGATTATGATAATGTGAAAAACAGAGGACATAAATAAGAACTTATTTAAAAAGAAATTTATGTGACTACCAGGTTAAGATGGTGGCAGAGTAGAAGCAGCATGCTTAACCTCTCCTAACCCACACAGATAGGACTCCTCAAGAGGACATAAAAAAAAATCCAGACGAACGAAGGGACCCCACAATAGGGCACAGCATTGAAGGTACATGGGATCTGGGTATTTCCATGCTATAAGGGGGTGAATTAGTTCTCACTAAAATGCGAGCTGAGCAAACCCCCACACACACACACACACCACCTACTAAGGAATGATGGCCTCCTTAAAGTCTTTGCTTAAATTCCACCTACTCTATGAATCTTTCTTTGACTACTCCAATCCACAATGACATCTCATTTCTTGGAACTTTTATAACAATGAGAAACAATTTACTCTGGTTTCTTGTGGTGGTTTTTTTTTTGGTTGTTGCTGATTCTTTTTTTTTTATTTTAATTAATTATTTATTTGTTTTAGAATATTTTTCCATGGTTACATGATTCATGTTCTTTCTCTCCCTTCCTTCCACCCACCCTGTCCCAGAGCCAACATGCAATTACACTGGGTTTTACATGTATCATGATCAAAAACAATTTACTCTGGTTTTTTGTTCCCCCACAGTATGACAACTTTGGATTCAAGATATTCTGTGGGTCCATACCTCTAAAGCTTTACCTTATGAACCCCCATTAATATATTTAATGATGTAAAAACATAATTAACCCAAAGGAAATGCATTTACTAAAATGTCAGTAAGAAAAACAGCAAAAATATTTCCTACAAATCTGGCATGCACTCTTCCACATATAGATAAATAAATCTAGTATCAGTAGGGAGGGCAAATACATAGAGAGGCCACAAATAGAGAGGTGCACATATAGGTAGCCTGTTTAAATGGGTATCATGTGCAAGTAGGATCAATTCTTGTGTTTGATATTAACATCTTCTTCTGACGTCCTCACACAACTCCTACATATTTTGGTTTCACAATTTCCAGAATATAAATAACTGGCTGTAGTTGTGGAAAAAAAGATTGGAAGATATTGATATTTTAAATAAAAATTGTTCATTTTGTCTCAGAGACTTTCTAGCCAATTCTATTGTGTATTTTGGCTATACCAGAAACAGAAATCTGACATTTTTATCTTGATAAAAGTACTGATTTTTGTCAGAAGTTAGTGAATTTATGCTTTAGTAAGAGTGATTGCAACAAATCAAATCAGAGAACACACACACACACACACACACACACACACGCCATTACAGGAGATAAGAATCCTTATACCACTAAGTGAAAATTAAAGAATTCTTTGGCAATATGTACAGCAGGAATATCACAGGATTTGGAGTCAGAAGATTTATTTTCAAACCCAAACTTGGTGTTTCATTATATGTGGGACTCTGGGTATTTATTTCCTCTTTCTAGACTTTAGTTTCCTTATCTTTAAAATGAGAGAGAGTTTCATTCTATGATCTCAGAGGTTCTTTCAAGATTTAAGACTTATAATTCTAGTTAAGGGATGGCAATTCACAAAGCTAAAAGCTTTTTCACTGAACTTACACATTGACACAGGGTAAAGCAATCAACCTGATTTTAAAGGTTGAGATATTGTCAGGGTTATAATTTTTACTTGATTAGTGTTCAAAAATCATAATAACACAACAGTGGAGTGTTAGACTCAAAGGGAAAAAACACAGAAAAATGTTCTTTATGACTTCCCCCCCCCAAACAAATGTGGTTTTGAATAAAATATACAATTATAGCCATCTTTAACCTCTTTCCCCAGCTGCAGGTAATATACTTAGCCACATAAATGAATATTAGAGCATTCTTCTCTTACATGTGAGACTACTTGCAAGGTTTCATGTACTTTGGGTGTCAGAATCCTTAGTTTGTGAGCTATGATTGGCATGCTTGCTTTTTTTTTCTAATTAACCAAAGATAAAATTAGTCTAAAAGCAAAGGGATTTAATGAAATAGCATAGTAAGAAAAGTAAAAATAGTATATACCTCACATGAACCTGGGGAACATTCTACCACAAATATACACACCATCAGTGAGAAGAATGGACACAGGTAGGGATTATAAATGAGAGTCTTTTGTAAATGCAAGGAACTTTTGTTACTATGATATTTGCATGGAATGGAAATGAACACATCGTATGCTATGTGACCACTTATGTATTCTCTAATAGTTTTGTGGTGGCTCCTAGGAGTGATCATTTCAGCTAGATATTCTTCTGCTTGAATCAGATCAGTGATGGCAAACCTTTTTACTCACCCCACCCCACCCCAGACTGAGGACCATGCCCTGCCCCCTTTTACCCCAGATAGGACAGGGATGAGAGGAAGTGATCCCACTGGGCTGGTGGGCGGAGGAGTAGGCGATAGGAGGCCTGTGTCCTGAGTGCTCTGCTCCCCTCCAGTTATATGCCATGCTGTGAGCTCTGCTCCCCTCAAACCTAGCTCTTCTCCAACCCCACCGTGGGAAACACCTTCACCACAGACTCAACAGGCTGCTGCTATGCCTCACCCTCACAAGGCATGTAAGTCTCTCACCTTATCCTGCATTTTACCCTAGACAGAGCTGGATGGAAGAGAGAGTGAAGCATAGAAAGTCCTCAGCAAGAGTTCTCCTCTACCTCTGCCGCCTGTGAGCTACTCATCCCCTGTGAGCTCCTGGACAGAGGGACGAGGGATGTGAAAAATGTCATCATGCATAGTGGAGAGGGGAAGGGAGCATCTCTGTCCAAGTCCCTCCGCCTTTCTAGTAATGAACTCTGGAGGAGACAGAGGAGGGGAGGCATACATGCCCACAGAGAGCACTCTGTATGCCATCTTGGGCATGCATGTCATAAGTTCACCACCACTGTCTCAGATGGTCTCATGGTGGCTGATCATCTAGTCTTGCTATATGGAATATGTCTCCTTGCTTATCAGTTCCTGAAGTTCTCTTCAGGGAAAATTGCTAGTCACCTCAGTTTTAAGGTGCTGGGGTATCTAAAAAGCCTTTACCCGATAAAAGCAAAATTACACTTAAAAAATAGAATGTCTCTAGATTAAAAATAAGACTTTTCTGTTAGACTTTCAAGGGGAGATCTAAGTGGAGATCAGAGACCTTTGCCCTGGATTATTATCTGCTTTATAGTTAGAACCTCTCATGCTTGTCTCAGGTTCAGCATGCAAATGAAATTGATTCAAAGGCAAAGAAAGAAAGCAAAGTCATTTTTCCACTACCTGTCTTGTCATTCTTTACTATCCTCTGTTTTAATTCTGTTTATCTGTTAGAATTAAACCCTCCATTCCTTTGTATCTATATTTTAGACAGCAGAAAAATTAACTGTATTCCTATACAAATAAGCAGAATGTAAGCTTGTTGAAGGTGTTATTGTTTTGTCTTTTTATCCTAGTGCCTAGCATAATGCCTTGAACAGAGTAGGCACTTATAAATACTTTTTTGATTTTAATTAAAATAAACAAAAATAGTTGGATTCTATTTTTGCAAAAAAATGCCTTTGGAATATTCATACAGTTTTATAAATAATACATTTCTGATGTCAAGATGATATCAGAAAAATGGAGCAGTTAAAGTTCAGATTTGAATTTTATTATAGATTTAGATTTCAGTTGCTTAATTACACAGAGGCAAAGATCACATGCTTTTGAGCATTAGTACTCATGTCTTCCAGAATAAATATTGAATAAATAACACACAAATCATATGTTCACAGTGCTAAAACATCTCCATAATTCTGTTAAGAAAGATTCAGGACATCAAATAAATACTTTATATGTACCATGCCAAATAATTAATTTGGCATAATAATTAATCAATTAACGAATAATTTAAAAATCAAATTAACTAAATGTTTTTCCAGAGATTTAATCTACAGAACACCAAAACAACTGATGGAAAAAAAGTGAAAACTTCAGCTGAACACTTATTTTGCATAATATTTTTATGATAATTGGACTAGATTGAAATAAAAAAAAAAAGAAACTAATGGTACTAGATCAATTCACTCAAAATGATTTTTAAAAAAACACTCTTACTCAGATACATAGATATGCAATTAACTGCACTGACTAGTTCTATATTAATGCTAGGCAAAAATTATATTATTCTATAGCTAATTCTTTATATATGTGTGTACCAAATGCCCCATATTGGTCAAATTATATACAGGCCAGAATCTTAGGGGTTGAGGGTGTCAACATGAAATCTGGACACCTCAATTTTACCCTGGCCTTTGAGAAACTCCAGTACCAGGCACACCTGTTTTGGTTTGAACTATAGACCTTAAACTATTTGGGGACCCTAGTGTGGGTGGGATCTGTGGATATAGTCTAAATGTTGAGTGCCTTTATTTGTTTTAGAGACTTCTCCTATTGTATTAAAGTCCTCTCTCAAGAAGTCCAGCTCTTAGTTTGACCCTTTCCTTTGTAATTGTTATAGCTAACCACTCCCTGATACCCCTGAGGCTGGCTGCAGACCTCTGCAGTCTACTTGCAGTTTGTCTATGCATCTTTGCCATACCTAGTTCTCCAGAGGGTATAAAAGATCCCCAAGTTCTGCCCCTCATTGGAGCTGGCATCTAGCGCAGTGTCTTCTCCCAGGGATACGTCCCCAGAGTCCCCAGAGTTCCTAGGGTGTAGACCCTGTGAAGATCTTGTCGCTGGGCTCTGTGTAGCAGCCAAATATTGGGCCTATCCCTATCCTGATTAAAGACTTGGGTTCTTCTGAATATTAAATAATTCTGTGTTTTTTTCCAAGTTAATAATGGGAACTTAGAGATCAATTGGGTCAACCCCTTTCCTTTTCTATGTAAGAGAAATTGTGACTAAAATCACACTAGGGTTTTTGATTGACACAGCTAAGTTTTCTGCTTAACAATTGGCTTTTGATTTACTTTGCGTCAACTAAAGATGCAATATGATATAGGGGATCCTGCTTAGCCTGGGTGTGAGAAAGATCTGGGTTCAAGGTAGAACTTAATAGACATTGTACTTAACCAGTTACTGTATCTGGCAATTTTCTATAACTGAGTCTCAGTTTTGTCTTCTGTAAAATGGAAATAACCATACATGCAGTATTAACCTCCCAGGGTTGTCTGCCTGTGAGACTCAAATAAGATAATCTATGTCAATCACTCTACAAACTTGGGAGCATCATATAAAGTCAGTGATTATTGCCAAATTAGTTTTGTCCCATAACAGTAGTAAGAAGCTTCCTTTATCATATATTTTAAAATATCTGTTAATAAAAGGTGAAATATTAATTATGGCACAATTACAAACAGAGAAGAATAGAGCTCTTTGGCTCTTCAGTGAAAGATGCTCCTAAAATTAATTTAGACATTAGAGAAAGGATCAAGCCTGCATGAAAAGCCCTTGGGCTTGGTTTTAGATGTAATTTTAATTTGGGGAGGGACAGTGAAGGATTTGGTTATTGTAGAGATGGGTAGATTTGTCATTTTCCGAATGGCAATGTTTCCTGTGCCTCAAGAGTGTTTTCATCTTGCCTGCTTAGGGCACCTGACTCCTCCCATTCTCTCTTGCACACATGTGTCTCCAGTCAACAGAAGGCAGCTCAGGCCATGCCCCTTGCTGGGCTTGTTAGCCTTCTGTAATGCCTGCCTGCTGTAGCCTGCTGGGGCTGAGGCCAAACAAACGGGCAGCACATCCTGATGAATTTAAGTGGTGATTTCCTTTGGGGTTTTCACTCAAGTGCAGCCCTGGGAAAATCACGGCAAGAAGCTTTCAGAGGGGAAGTGTTCAACTGGAATTCCTGGAGAGTTTTAAGGACAGAGAACTTTCCCTCTTACCTGAGAGCATCAGAGACTAGTTAATTAACAGAGGGGAAGCTGGGCCTCATGCTATTTGCAGGAAATGAATTACATCCCCCTCCTTCCCCATTTTGTTCCTCTATAGAGAGAATAAATGCAGGGCTTAAATTAAAAGGAATGGAGTAAAGAAGAGAGCTCTGATAGCAAGAGAAGTAAATGAAGTCACCAGAATCCTATACACATTTCATTTGCTGTTTTTCTCTGTTGATACCAACTAGTCAAAAGACAAATAAGTTTAGACTAAGGTCTAATCCATTCCTTCATGGTTTTGTCCTTTTAAAAATATTTTTGGAGGGTGAGATTGGAAGTAGGAGGTATGTGAACTGCCAAATTCAATGAGGTGGCAAAGGGATTTAGGATATCAGTGACTTGAACCACTAGAGAGGAGTGCTAAGAACTGTTGTCAATATCAACCAATCAATAAGAATGTATTAAACACCTACTATGGATCATGCACTCAGCAATAAAAAGGCAAAATAGGAACAGTTCCTGCTTTCTAGAAAATTATGTTCTTTCGGAGGGAAATGGCATGCACATATCTGAGCAGATTTGAGATAAGCTCACATAGAATCATATGCACGTACACACATAAAAACATACACACACACATACAAGGTTATGAGGATGAGATAGAGGTGTTAATAGCTTGTGTGATTAAGAAAGGCCTCATGTAGGGTGCTTTCCTCCATTTGAGCTTTGAAGGAATCTATGAATTCTCAGAGGCAGAGGTAAGGAGGACATGCATTCCAGGCCATTTGCACAGTCTGTACAAACATATGGAGACAAGAGATAGAATCCTGGGTCTGAGGAGTACCAAGAAGACCATTTGAACTGGAATACAAGGTGACTGAAAGGGAAGGGCAATAATGTGTGGTAAATCTGGAAAAGTAAACTGGAATTAGATTGTGAAAGGCTCTGAATGATAAACAGAAGAGTTTGATTTGTTTTCCTAGGGCAGTGATGGGCAAACTTTTTAAAGAGGGGCCAAAGGAAAGGAAATACTCATCTGTCCATCTGTTTCTAAGGCAGCTCTTTTGAAGTTTCATTGTATTATATCCTACTCATTGTATTAGTCAGATTAGGAATAATGTCACGCAGTGGGATAGAACATTTCAGGGGGCCACATCTGGCCCACAGGCCTAGTTTGCCCATCACTGTCCTAGAGGCAGTAGGGAGACACTGGAGATTTTTGAGCATGGCATTGATATGGTCAGACTGTGTTTTAAGAATATTACTTTGGTAGCTTTTTGGAGAAGGGTTTTGAGAAGATCAGACTTGAGGTATGAACTGCTATAGGTAACATATATATATGTACATATATATATAAACACACATACACATATATGTATACAGAGAGAGAGAAAGAGATGGAGAGAGACAAAGACAGACAGAGAGACAAAGGGAGAGTCAGAGACAGAGAATCAGAGAGACAGAGGGAGAGAGAGAGACAGAGAGAGACAAAGACAGAGAAGTAGAGTCAGAGACAGACAGAGGGAGAGAGAGAGAGACAACAGAAAAAGAAAGTCACAGAGAGAGATTGAGACAGAAAAAGAGATGGAGAGACAGCAAGACAGAGGGAGAGACATACAGAGACAAAAATGTCTATATCTACATGTGAACTTATAATAGATATGTATTCATGTTTATCAGTTGAGAAATCTATATACTTAATTTCTTAATAACAGAAAGAATCTCAAATGTAGAAACAAGGGGGAAAAAAAGAAAAAAGGAACTACAATCAATGGAGTTTGAGGCACCAAAAGCCCTAACTAAGCATATCTTATTCCAAATTGAAGGCTCTGCCCATTAAAACCTGATAGGGATGAGAACAAGGTTAGATGCTGTGAATCCATCATTTCCTTTGTAGAGGGTGAGGTGAGGAAACTCCCTCTACAGAAAAAATGAAAGAAAATAAAAGAATTCCCCAGCCAAGCAAAAGATATTCTTCCTAAAATAAAGAGTTGTATATTGGCTAAGGTATTTAGACTAGTCTAGACTCTAAGTGCAGAGGTTAACTCATTATCTGATTAGAACTGTTATAATTGCCTTAAGTACATAGTTTCTTGGTCATTTAGTGTTTGGCTGATAGCTGAATAGCAGGAAAGGCTAAGTCCGGCGTGTTGTCTTTAAGGCAGTCTCTCCCAGACAGCTTTAAGTGTGTGTGCCTTCTTGCCTCGGATGCTCTATCCCTGGTGAATTCGCCAGGTGTGGGGAGCCCATGTGACTCTGTCAGTTACAGTGTGGGCTGTGTTCATCTCCAAGGTCGGAGCTGAATGTGTCAGCAGGTTAAAAAATGTTAGGGCACAAATGCTTTCATTAGAGTAGACCTATAAACCCTATCTCATGACCTGGAGCAAACAGAATGAATGACTTGGGAGGGAAGGATGAAGGGAGGGAGGGGGAAGTGCTCTGACCAGAAATAAACAGAAGAAGCAGATTTTCCTGAGGAAAAAAAACCCTCAAAATAATGCACATCAAAATTTGAAAACTGCTGAAGGACACTGAATGGTCAGAGACTAGAAACAAAACTCCAAAAAGAAAGATATTTTGATCATTAAAGTAGGGATTGCCAGTTCATTATACAAAGTGTCATTTAACCTTTGAGGCTGAGCTCCCTAGGACAAAGGCATACGGGCTGGATTTGCTACCCATTTTGACCTTGGTCAAATCACTTAGCCTCCTTAAGCCTCAGTTTCCTTACCTATAAAACGAAAGGGTTAAACTAAATGATTTATTTAAGATCCCTTTTTACTCTAAACCTCTGATCTCATGGTCTCTATGGGTGCAGGCAACTAGATGGTGTGGTGGACCGATTGGCATGGAGCCAGGAAAACCTGAGTTTAAATCCAGTTTCAATTACTTAAGCTGTGTGGCTTTGAGTATGTCATTTAACCTCTTCTACTCATATTTCCTCATCTATAAAATGGGGATAATACTACCTACCCACCAAAGTTGGGTTGAGGATAAAATGAAATAATAAAAGTATTTTGTAAACCTTAAAGTGTAATATAAATGCCAAATTTTATTATTAAAAATAATATCAAGAGCATCTAAGTTTCACAGTGTATCAATAAAGTTCCAGGCTTGGAGTCTGGAGGTTATAGGTTCAAATCTAGCCTTAGACATGTCCTAGCTGTATGTAGACACTTCCTGGGTAAGTCACCTAACTCCCACTGCCCAGCCCTTACTGCCGATCTGCCTTAGAACCAATACACAGCAGTGATTCTAAGATGGAAGGCAAGGGTTTTTTAAAAATCACAATTATTATCAACACATATGTGCATGTATGCTTATATACATACATATATTATGTTCACACATAATTTTGAATTTGCACAATACCAAGGCTTCCCACCCTGGGCTCCATAGTACCTAAGAGTTTGATACAATGACTCTTGGAATTCAATGAGAAAATTTAAATGCTCCTGTTATTTCCCCCTTTAATATATGACATCCTGAGCTAAAATAGGAAATATGTACCTGCAATATAAAATTTCATATCATAAGGCACATATATGTTTACATATAAACATGTGTATATATCACATATGTATGTAATACATATACATCTATATAGTACATATACATGCACACACGTATATCACTTACTAAGTGCCAGACCCTCTGCTCAGTACTTTACAATTATTACCTCATTTGAGATCCTTACAACAACCCCAGAAGGTAGATTATTATCTCTATTTTATTTTATTATTATTTTTCAATTTAATTAATTTTTTTAGAAAAAATTTTCCATGGTTACATGATTCATGTTCTTACTTTCCCCTTCCCCTATAGCTGATGCACATTTCCACTGGTTTTAACTATTATCTCTATTTTAAAGATGAGGAACCTGAGGCAAAGAGAAGATAAATGGCTTGTTCAGGGTCATGCAGCTAGTAAATATCTGTGGTCAGATTTGAACTCAGGTATTCCTGACTCCAAACCCAGAACTCTATCCACTCTACTACATTCAAAAGTCCTCTAGTTCTAATAGCATGGATGACTACATTTCCTTACTTTCTAGTACCTCATTCCAGACATTGGAGCCTTGCCACAAAGTTCTCCTAAGGGTCCAAGCTGCAAAACTGCTTTATAGGAATAACTGCCTTATAAAGGTCCTTTGGGCATTCTATTAATTGAACTTCCTTGAATTAGATCCAAAACAGATCCCTCTCCTCCTCCCCCTTGTAATAAATACTGTCTATGTATGCAATGTCCTATCTATTTTACAGAGCTGACTAGATATTAAATAATAAAAAAAAGGAACATCTAATCTTCTCTACAATTCCCTTTCAAGTCGCAGGTTTGAATACAAGTCCTTAACGGTGAAGCCTTTGAGGTTAATAGCTTTATTATATCCACTGAGATTCTCCTTTTTTCTTTGCCTTCTTACTTGCTTACTCTCAAATACCTTTTGATTTTTGCCTTTCCTCAGTTTCAATACTATAGGGCAATTGATAATCTCTCTCTCAAATAGGGAATGTCTTTGGAGCTATTATTCTTTATTCCTTTTTAGGTTGGATGTTAGAATTTAAAATAGGTACATGATATTATTGAGGAATTGCTTTTATATTGAAAGACCAAAGTGACTTTCTGAAAGGTATCTTATCATCAAAACTCCAAACTAGGTGCTCAACACTATGTCAAGCATTGTGAGTTCAGAGGCTTTAGAACACCTTAGGTCCTTAGAGGACATTTAGTTCTCTCTCATTGTTTATAGATGAAGAAAGAAGCCCAGAATGGGGAAGCAGTCTCTCCAAAGTCATATATGTTCATTAGTTTAAAAAAATTTCTGGGCTATACATGTATTATCATATAAAACATATTTCCATATTATTCATTTTCATAAGTGAATAATCTTATAAAAGCACCCCCCAAAATATACCCAAATAGTCAAGTGATAAATTATACTTTTTCATCTGCATTCCTACTCCAACAATTCTTTCTCTGGAGGTGGATAGTATTCTTTTTCATAAGACCTTTAGGATTGTCCTGAATCACTGTATTGATGTTAATAACAAAGTCTATCACATTTGATCATTCCACAATATTTCAGTTACTATGTAAAATGTCCTCCTGGTTCTGCTTATTTCATTCTGCATCAGTTCAAGTAGGTCTTTCCAGTTCCTTCTGAAATCATCTCATTCATCTTTCCTTATTGC
The DNA here is from genome assembly GCF_016433145.1 of Gracilinanus agilis. Classification (NCBI taxonomy): domain Eukaryota; kingdom Metazoa; phylum Chordata; class Mammalia; order Didelphimorphia; family Didelphidae; genus Gracilinanus; species Gracilinanus agilis. The sequence goes on along the minus strand of NC_058130.1, from coordinate 247,888,574 downwards.
ACAACGGTATTCCATCATCATCATATACCACAATTTATTCAGCCATTCCTCAATTGAAGGACATCTCTTTAGTTTCCAATTCCTTGCCATTTCCAAAGTCATATAGATGGACAAGGCAAAATTTGAACCCAATTCTTCTGATTTCTTTCTAATATTCTTCTGCTCCATCATAGAGACACAAAGGAAGTTGAACAGAGCAAGTTCCTTTACTGAAAGGGCTCACTACTTAACAAGAGAAATTAATTACAAGAATAAAACAATTAGAGAAGAATACAAGGCCAGCTTGTATCTAAGTGACAGCACTTTTCAGGCAAATTACTAGAGAAGAATACAAGGCCAGCTTGTATCTAAGTGACAGCACTTTTCAGGCAAATTACTAGTTACATGTTTAGATGTTGGTGTTATGAATGCCTGAATCGTATTCTTTTATATGCCAGTAGTCTAAAGAAAAATCTCTGGAAAATGATGCCCAGGCTAGGTCTGACTTAAAAATTCTTTCTGATTTCTCTGGACTTTGTAGCAAGGTTGCTATTAATTTTCCATTTCTTTGACTCTTGCTCTTTTGGTTGAGATTTCTCACAAGATAAAGAGAATGTGATTGATTAAAATGTCTTTGTAGGAAAGAAATGAGGGCACTCACTAGAGCAGCTGCATTCTAATGCCCTAAGTGAGACCCACTTGTGTCTATAATTCATCCATCCTCCTTCCATATGTTATCACAGAAGTCTTCCTTGTCAATTTTGTTTAAACCACACTTTCCTTGTGTTTGTAAGTATTTTAGTGAAAACATAAACAGTGTTTAATAAATATGTAACTTCGGTATTGTAAACGATGGTGGTTGACAGAGCCCTGCCCTTTCTCTTTCTTTTGATCTGTGATAGTTGTAGATGAATCATCATTGAGGGCTCTTCCTTGACCCTTCACTCCTAATGATACTGTTCAATTCATGAGAATATTCCTACCCAAAATTTTTCATATTCACCCAGATCTTCTGATTCTTTAAATGTCAAAGGTCTCAGTAGTGCATTCAGACTATTATCTGTCTCTAATTCCTACTATGTGGCCTGTCCATCTCCTTTTGGAGTCATTCATATTCTTATTGATGTTTTGATAAAGGAATAGCATCCTACTATCAGCTTGACAGGGACTTAGAAGTAATTCAGCCCAACCTTCTCATTTTGCAGATAATGAAACAAAGGCCTCCTAGAAAGGTTATATGCCCAAGGCCATACTGTTTTAAGTCATAAAGGACAGAAATTAAATCATAAAAGTCCTACATAATTTCAATATGCTTAAGCAATAGTAGGGAAAGGGGGAAAGGAACAAGCATTTTTTAATGTTTACCAGGCAATTGTTCCAAGTACTCGTCCGAAATCATAGAGTATCATTCCTTTATCTAAATTTGACTCAAAATGAAATTGTAAAAGGATAGACTATGGTAAGTCTATAAACATGGGATGAAAATGGAATTCACTGAAATGTCTGTGAAGAGGTATTTTCTATAGCAAGCCCGAATTTGTTCCCCTCCGCTTGGGAAACCAAACCTCAAGGACTCTAAAAATTGTATTGATTGTTTATTAATTATCACATGCCATTTGTGTCCCCCCCTTACATTTTCTTGTAAGAAACAAAAACTGACCTATGCCCAATACACATTTTTACTTTTCAGAGAACCCTTTAAGTTAATTCATGGTAACTCGAATTCTAGCTTTATTTGAGATCTAGTCTAAGATTTTCCTTTGGGAATTCTAGATGAGTCAAAATTAGTGTAATTTTTTTTTCAAGCTTCAAGATTAAACCTATTCCCTGCAAGCCTAAAGCCTAGGGGTGGGAGTGGGGGCAGAGTTGGGTCATAGGTTAAATATGTTTACATTTCTTAATGCTTCTCCTAGCCTATAAGCTCCTTAAGGTCAGGGATCCCTGACAATTCTTTTTGAATTTCCCTTCACTATTTACTATTTAGTAGTAAATCTAGTAGGCATTTAATAAATATTTGATGAGTGAATGGCAAATTGAATGCAAGTATTTTTTATCCTTTTTGTTTCCTTTGATTTAATCAACCAATCAGTGAACCACCTAGAATTTTTAATGTGCCAGGAATACAGGCACAAAAATGAAGCAATGCCTAACCTCATGGAGCTTGCCTTGTTAGGAGAGACAATATAAACAATATAAAATATGTGTGCCGAATTGAATCAGTAACACCTGAGTTTAAATCAGATTCTGATATTTCCAGGCTGTTTTGCCTTGAGCAAAATCATTTTGATTCTCTGAAACTCAGATACCTCATCTATAAAATGAGGAGGTTAGAGTTCATGACCTTTAGGATCACTTCCAACTCTAATTCTCGAATTGTTAGGTGATTTGATGGGGAGCATTAAAAGTGCCAGCTTCTGGGGTAACTTGCTCTCTCATTGTGCAGAGTTAATTAAGGGTCTGTAGTCAGAGAGACTCACTTTCCTAAGTTCAAATCTGACCTCAGATACTTCTAAGCTACATGACCTTCGCAAGTCACTTACTCTGTTCACCTCGGTTTCCTCATCTGTAAAATGAGCTAAAGAAAGCCAAAACACTCCAGAATCTTTATCAAGATTATATTGTCTCTCCTGACAAGGCTCCATGAGGTTAGGCATTGCTTCATTTTTGTACCTGTATTCCTGGCACATTAAAAATTCTAGGTAGTTCACTGATTGGTTAATTAAATCAAAGGAGACAAAAAGGATAAAAAAATACTTGCATTCAATTTGCCATTCACTCATCAAATGTGGTCACATGACTGAAAATAACTGAACAACAATATTAGAAGTGTTCCACATAATCTCCTACCTAGTAGTTTTCCAAAGAGTAAGAAGAAATGCTATCAGCTTCTGGCTGTATTAGCAACCATTTCAGTGATAGCTACAGGTACAAGAACAGTCTGCTTATTTCTATACTTGGCAGCTATGTGAAAAAGAACCACTGTGTCATATATAAGAATTATTATAAAAATAACTGCTATAATGTTATATATGTAATAAGTATACATTATATATGTTATATATGAACATCTAATATATAACAAAGGTAACTGCTATAAAGTTTTATATGTAATATATGTGTAATGTGTATATATTACATGTGTATTATGTAATATATAACAAAAATAACTGCTATAGTTATATATGTATTGTTTATATATTACATGTGTAATATGTAAATATATAATATATGTAACAAAAATAGCTGCTAGATAGTTTTTTTAAAGTGTTCTACATAGCAAAAATTAGAGATTCTGAGAGTCAGAAGTGAAGAAGAGGTGCATTGTAGTCCCAGAAAGGTGTCTATACCTTTACAAGGGGTAGAGATTAGAGTTGGGATATCCTATATAAAGAATGGCAAGAGAACATTTTGGATGAACCAAAGGATGTGTGAAGGAAGGATATGTATAACTTGCTTTTAAAGTTTATTTATGAACACATTCTATATGAATGCATAGATAAAGACCAGTGTGATCCTGTATGCTAACCAGCATGAAAGACCAGCCATTCTTACTTTGGGAGATGCCTTTGTCCAATGGAGTGCAGGCAAAGCTAAGTTCTGGAGAATGTGAAAGAATGCAGAACAAAAGAGCTTATGTTCATCCTATGGAACTCTTCCCTGTGTATCATCGCCAATTCAGTAACTTTTATTACATGGCGGTAGGGATGTAAGAGCTATGCAAGATACATGCTATTAAGGTGATTTTGTTTCCGTCGGTCTCCTGGAAAACAACCGACGTCGACAAGTGAATGCTGTAACTTTGCAGAGCACAGAGACTAGGGTAATGAACACGCTGTTTGTTGAGGCTATTTTCTGTGATGCCAAATGCTGCTGGAAAAAAAATGAGAAAGTCGCTCCAGTTTTTATTGTGTTCCTGGTCATCTCCTTTTCTTTCAGGGAGATAAAGAGACATATATTATGTGGGCAGAAGAAGCTGTGTTCTGGTCAATAACTCAGGCCACAGAGGTCAATGGCTTTAAGCCAAGCCTGTCTGAGAGCAGTCATAAATTTTCAAAGGTGGGGGAGGAGGAAGATTTAGGGACTGATGCATACTGTCTGAGTGGGAGGAAAGACATTGGGCATAAATGACCCTCTAAAAGAGAACAGAGTATCAAGTCCCATAAAAACTACAACAGTCTATACAGTGTCCCTGGAATGGGGAGAATTTTGCCCACCCAAGTTTTATTATTTGGCAAAGACAAATTTAAAAAAAAAAAAAAAAAGAAGACCGGAAAATAAATCTCTGAAGCTGACCAGTCCCTTGAGTCTGTAACTTGAAACCTTTTCTTTTTTTCCTTCTGATTTCCTAATTCTTTACCAATTTAGTTTTGATGTACTGACTCCAGGCTTGATGGTACAGTCCTCTAAAATCCCCATTTTGCCCAGCCTTAAATTTGCTCCATTGTTTTTTTCACATACTACTTGGAGAGCCATCCAAGTATGAAAACTAGGCACTTTCAAATAATGAAAAACAATCAAAGGAAATCACCAAAATGATGTTTTGGTGATGTCAGCTGGTAGGATGGTGGAGGAGATAAATTAATAAAAAGACCAAAAGAGAAATCAACTGCATCTATTCCAAGCTTGCCAAAGTGATCATTTTAGTCGTGTACTGTGACTTTGAATCTCAGTAGGAAAATTACAATGTAGAAACTTCATAAATCCTTAATATACCCAGATTAGCCACTGGTTTGTAATTTATAGCCTCAGAGATATGCTTGAGAACACTGAGAGGATAAATAACTTGTTTATTTGTATACCTGATTTGTATCAGAAGCAGAATTTGAACCCTGGTCTTCATAACTCCAAGGCTGGCTCTCTATACCAGAAGAAGGGTCTTACTCACAAATATCGCATGCACAAAAATTTGAGATTTAAAACAAACGTTATTACTGGGTTAGGTAGCTAGCAACAGTGGATAGAGAACCAGACCTGTGATTTGGAGGACCTGGATTCAAATGTGACCTCAAACACCTCTTAGCTGTGTGCCTGGAGAAGGCATTTAACTCAATTGTCCAGCCCTTGCCTCATGTCTGTCTTAGAATTGATAACTAATACAGAAAGCAAGGGTTGTTTTTTTTTTTTTTTAGGTAGTTACCAACTAACTTCTGCTGACTCATTCACTTTAGTTGGCCTCTTGCAAGTCACCAAATGAACCTATATGTTATATTTAATTGTGTTTTATTATGTATTGTTACATGCTGTGTGATTGTATCATGTTATATTTTATTATTTTGTATTATTACATTGTTACATGTTATATTATGTTCCATGTTATGTTTTATTTATATATATATATATATATATATAATTATATGCCATAGAAATAGAGATTATATTTATTTGAAAAAAATTTTTGTTTAATAGCAAACTTTATGTTCAACTCAACAAAATCCAAAGATTTTATCAGATAAGTGTGTGGAGAAAGAAAATCCCTCCAACCAAATCACCAATCAAATTCTTTCAGTTACCATTTAGTTAAGTGCTGCAAGACCTGAAGGTTAGAAAAAAGAGAATGTGCCTTGATCAATACCTAACATACTACCAAGGAATAATTTAGATAGTGCAGAATATAAAGTATGGAGTGTAACTATAATTGAACCAAAAATAATTCATTTAAGTTGGTGCCTCTGGTTACAGATAAATCAAATTATTTGTCTAATGAGAAAAAAAAAAGGGACAAAATGGGGAAAAGATAATGGTGTTGGATGAACTTTATAGAGAAACTCCCAAAATTAATTCTAGGGGAGGACTTATGACTGACTGAATATCCATTATTCTTTTAATATGAACAATTAAACCTGGAATTTCAAGTATTTTCCCTTATATACTTATTTTCCACCCCGGGAAGTTATTACTAGATTTTGAGTTTCTAACTACATTTCAGCCACAACACCCTGGAGAAGATTGTAAGTAAAGGAACTGTTTCTTTTTTAATCACATTCTTTCTTCCTCCCCTAATTTTAGACTGGGTGGGGGTGTGTGGGGAGTGGACAATTCAATTTTATGGTTTATTGTGTAGTTAAGTCAGCATCGTGAGCATCATGTCGTTTTAAAAAGATACTACTATTGGTTACTGACTTGTATAACCCTGAAACAAACTTCCCAAGTGCACTCTGTGCCTTCTCTGTGGAATTGGCTAATGTAATATTTTCAAGATAAATCTTGTCTTGAACTTTGATTACAAAATGTATGAGAGCAACATGTTTTAACATAATTTCAGTTTTTATATGTTACCTGATATCTTAGGAGAAATGGCTTTAAAAAAAACCTTTTCAAAACACAGACTGACATTTCTATTCACAGCTATTTAAAAAGGAAATCTTTGTAATCCTTTATTTTTTCCCAATTATATGTACAATTTTTAGCATTTGTTTTCTAACATTTCGAGTTCTAAATTATTTCCCTTCCTCCCCTACTCTCTCTCTCTGACACAGTATCTGATATATTCTTTCAATTTAAAAAATTTTTGAGTTCCAAATTTTTTTTGTTTTCCCTCCAGACTCTTCCCCCACACCTTAAGAATCGAATGCCATTTTGGACACTTAATCTCTGTGTTATCTTACCTTAACCTCTTTGAGTTTGTTTCCTCTTGGGTTTCCCCATGAAATGGGGATAATGATACTTACAGCACTTAACCTCACAAGGTAATTGTGGTAACCAAATGAGATGATGTATAAAGAGTGATTTATAAACCCTAAAATGCTATACTAATGTCTGTTGTTGTTATTATTGTTGTTAGCGGGTTTAGTATTGGGAAAATCTGAGCCATATTAGCAGTGCAATTTTTTACATTATTATTAATATAATTTATCTACACGTGCCCCACATTCCTCCTACCCCCTGCCTCCCCACATCACAAAAGGTATTATCCAGGAGACAAATACATTCAGTGAGCCTATGTCTTTCATGTTTCCACCTTTCAGTTTACTCTCTGGATGGAAAATTCACAATTTATTCTTCAGGAATTAAATCTATAGCTGTGTGTGATGTTCTCTCGGGTCTACTCATTTCACTGTCATTATTTCATGTAGTTCTTTCCAAGTTTTATTAAAATTAGCCTGCTCATCATTTCTTATGACACAGTAGTATTCAATCACAACCACATACCATAATTTGCTGTGTGATTTTTAACAAGGCATTTAATCTCTCTGAGCCTCAGGCACTCTGTAAGGCATCTGCCAAATCACAGAAGGATGAAATCTGCATCCTTGGAGGAAGATTCCAAACAGATGAAATCACAGCATCTTGACCTGTTAAATTTGTCAAATTGAGGATTCGTTGTCTAATATAAAGAAAAATTTAATCTATAAAAAAATCTGGTTGTTTTCATAGGAACATACTTAAATGATTAATATAATAATTCTTCAATCTCTTAGACCTGTCTTTAGTTTTATCTGTATTTTTAGCCAGTAAATCAAATGTTAATTATAGCTCATGTTTATATTAATTCTTTAGGCTTACAAAGCCCTTTCATTAATATAATTCCACAAAGTAGGCAGTGCAAGTATTATGATCTCTACAGACTAGGAAACTGAGGGTCAGAAAAATTAAGTGACTTGCCCATGGGATCAACCAATCAATCAGAAAGCATATATGAGGTATTTATGCTTTGTGTTGGGTACTGTGCCCAGCCTAGATCTTTTTTTTTTTTTAACCCTTACCTTCCACCTTAGAACCAATATGATTCTAAGGCAAAAGAGTGGTAAGGGCTAGGCAATGAGTTAAGTGACTCATAGCTAGGAAGTGTCTGAGGCCAGATTTGAACCTAGGACCTCCCATCTCTAGGCCTGGCTTTCAATCCATTTAGCAACCCAGCTGCCCTCCAGCCTAGATCTTTTGATATCAAATGTAACTCTCTCCCTGGAGAGAAGAATGAGGAAAGGTGTGCTGGTAAATGTTTAACAACCATCTCTCTGGAGTAAAAACTGGCAAGATACATTTAAAAATTTGATCTGCATTGATACTTTCTTATATCTAGATAAACAATGAAATGAATAAGTCAAGTTTCATTTTGAAGTCTTTGCTTATTTCTGAAGTGTAGCATTTTATAATCAACTCTCACTAGCCAATTGGAGCACACTCCTGGGCATAAGGTACAGCATTCATTCTAGTATAACTCACCTTTTGGCATTCTGGGCTAATGTCATAACTGACTTTTTTATATTACTTTGTTCATAGGAACTCTTTTAAAAAAATAAATGCAAGGGAGAGACTATTGCAATTTTCTGAAAAAAAAATCACGTCTGATTTTGATTTATGAAACGTGCAAAAGCTCGTTCATGTTTCATTCCACCCACACCCACATTGCCACTCACTAAGCCTTCTACAAAGAGAGGAAGCTCTCTTTGTGCAGTAAGAATGTTTCAAGAAGCTTGGCTGCTTCATTTTGAATTAGAGCCAGAACATCAAAGTCGGGAGAATACAGTGTTCAGCAGAGCATTTAGTTGTCAAAAAACAAGCCTAAGACATTACATTGTGGAATCAGGTCAGGACAATTTTGTTAGCAATTTCTCTGAATTGTAGATGGAATGCCCCCCTGCTTTGTCAAAGGAGCATGGACTGAACACTAGAGGGGCCATACTTAGCTGGCGGCAAAAAAAGTTGGTAGATCTCAAAGTGAATGACTCACAGTACAGACAAGAACAATTACTCAGCTTCTATGGCTGTAGTTCCCTGGGCCAAAACTCTCTGTAAATATTTCAGATCTTGATGTCTTTTTTCTGATATGAAGGCCTTCTCAGAAGTTAATAAAAACACATTGGTAATAGCATTTTAAAATTTGAAAAAAATTATTTTTTCTAACAAAACCAAAGTCAAATCCTGAGAAGCAAGAGTCACAAATATTATTAAACTCATTTTGTAAAAGAGGAAATTGAGACTCTCGAGGATTAGGTAACTTGACCATGTCCACAGAAATATAGATTTGAAGTTGAAAAGGACCTTAGAGTGCACTGTTTGGCATCATAGATTGGTTTAGCATTCTGGTTTTTAAATGTATACAATAAAATACATAGGATTACAAAGGAAACCAGTTACATTGGTAGACATAACTAGGTGGTACTGTGGATTGAGTGCTGGTCCTCGAATCAAGAAAAAAAGGGTTTGAATCCATCCTTAAACACTATAATAGGTGGGAGATCCTAAGCAATTTATTTAACTTCTTTTTGTTTCATTTTCCTCAACCATGTAGTATTGTGAGGATCAAATGAAATAATATTGATAAAGTGCTTAGCACAGTGCCTAACACTTAATAGGTGCTGTATAAATGCCTATTCCCTTCCTCTCTTATATTTTAATAGTTATCCAAAAAAAAATTTGATGACTTCAAATTAAGAACCCTCTGTTTAATCTAACTTCCACTTTCTATTTATGAAGGAACTGGAATTCTTTAAGATTAAGCAGATTGCTCAAAGCCATGTAGATAATCAGTAACAGAGACAGAACTTGAGCCCAGGTTATTTGACTTCAAGGCTCTTGCTTTTTCCATGAGACAATATTATCTGACATATGGCTAGCAAGTATAAGATACAGGACTTGAAACCAGGACACCTAATTCCAAGACCAGGATGTTTTCTGCCATTCCTTTTTGCCTTTCAAAAAAAAGGTAATTTTTGACTGCCCCAAGAAAATATTTGGCAAATATTTTGATACTTTTAGCAATTTAAATGGGGACCATTATGATAAGTTTAGGAAGATACTGGTTTGTACTGTGGTTGTATTGCACCATAGGACTTTCAGGTATTTTCCAGGGCCCATAGTCAGGTCCATATTTTTTCAAAGGAAATTTTGAGTTCTGTAGACCATATTTTCTTATTAATGACTCTTGTTTTTTGTTTTTAAAGTTATGAACAGATTAAATATTTGTCTTTATCCACCATTAAGATGAGTATATAAATTTCAGTCCTCTGAAATTTTATAAACATGGAATTTTCTGCATTTTGGCCAGGGTCTTATCTGAGATCTGTTAAGAGAAAAACCATGGAAAGGTGCCTTAAACAGTAAATAGGTGGGTATGTGGGAGACAGGAATGACAGGAAGGGGCCCAACAAGTAGGGAGACTGGGTTATAATGGCTTTTGGATGTCTATAACAGAAATGGCTGTTGGCCTCCAACTGCCACCCAGCATCAACAAGACAGAGCCTATGGAAGCTGTTGAGTAAAGGCAAGAGTTTAACAACACATTTTAATCAAGGACAAACTAAGGTAAAGGATGGGACTAGGGATTCTACACTTACAAGCTAAGGGCAAACCACAGGGACAGGGGAAGGACTTGACTACACTAAACTAAGGCCTAAGCATAACAGGGCCCAGGGAAAAGCAGGATAGGAGTGAGTATCCTCACAACAGTAGTGTTTAGCCTCACTCCAGTGATATTTCTGCTCCTCCCGGATCACCAACTGCACTGTTTCAGGTGGGTAGATTCTGGGAGCTGACCCAGCCCAAAGTTGACTTGCAACTCATGTTGGGATTTAGCAGTCTCTACCAAAATCTCCCACAAGTAGGTGATGGTCTTTCCACAGGATCACTGGTAAATCTGGTGTCTCTGAGTTGTCAGTTGCTGCTTGCCCCAACCACCATGGAGTCTCTCTCAGTGAGCAAGAAAACACACTTCCTGCTTCTTCATTCGATCTTGGAATCCTCCAGCCCTTCCTGCTAGGTCTAACACTAATACTAAATTAATAGCTAAATAATCGTCATAACAAGTCAAACTATAGCATTAAGAAAAGTTGTGGATTTTTTATAAAAAGTCAGTGATGTATAACAGAGGTAAAATAAAATTTGGGAAAATAAATAAGAGTGATACAGGAAAATCAAGAAAAAAAGAGTCAATAGCATGATCAAAGAGGCACACAAATATACTTAAGAAATAAATAACTTAAAAAACAGAATAGACAAATTGGTAAAAGAGGCTCAAAAATCCAATGAAGAGAAGAACTTTTTAAAAAGCAGAATTCGCCAAATGGAAAAAGGGACACAAAAACTCACTGGGGAAAAGAATTTTATAAGAAGTAAAATTTATCAAATGGAAAAGGAAGTACAAAAGCTCACTCAAGAAAATCATGTCTTAAAAATTATAATTGGGCAAGTGGAATCTAATGACTTCACATCAAGAAACAATCAAATAAAATCATTAGAATGAAAAAATAGAAGAAAATGTGAAATATCTCATTGGATAAAAAAAAGGCCTGGAAAATAAATCCTGAAGAGATAATTTAATAATTACTGAATCATATAAAAGCCAAGATTTTAAAAATGAGCTTAGATTTTCAAGAAATTATCAAGGAAAATTGTTCTGATATTCTAGAACCATTGGATAAAATAGAAATTAAAAGAATCTACTATTCCTTTCCTGAAAAATATCTCAAAAGAATAACTCTCAGGAATATTATAGCCAAATTCTAGAACTTCCAGGTCATGAAGAAAATATTGCAAGCAGTCAAAAAGAAACAATTTAAATATCATGGGACCACAGTTAGGGTAGCACAAGATTTAGTGGCTTCTATTTTAAAGGAGCAGGATGACTGAAATAGGATATAATTCTAGAGGGCAGAGAAGTGAGGACTTCAACCAGGAATCATTTACCCAAAAATTGAGCATAATCCTTCAGGGGGAAATGGGTATTCAATGAAATAAAGGACTTTTAAACATTCCTGATGAAAAGAACAGAGCTGGATGAAAAATTTGACTCTCAAATATAAGAGTTAAGAGAAACATAAAAATTTGAACTCTCAAATATAAGACTCAAGAGAAGCATAAAAAAGAAATCAAAAGGCATTCAACAAGATTAAACTGTATATATACCTACATAGGAAGATGATTCTTGTAACTCTAAAGAACTTTATCATTATTAGGGCAGTTAAAAGGAATATACATAGACAGGGTTTGAGTTGAACATGATAGGGATGACGTCTAAAAATGAGAAAGAATAATGCATGATGAGAAGGAGGAAATAGAACATGATAAATTATCTCATATCAAAGAGGCATGAAAGAACTTTTACAGTAGAAGGAAAGGGGGGAGATGAGAAGGGGAGCACACAACCTTACTCTTATCAGAACTGGCTCATTGAGGTAAGAAAATACACAATCAATTGGGTATAGAAATCCATCTTACCCTGCAAGAAAGTAAGAGAGTAAGGGGAAAAAAGAATGGGGGGCGGGGCTAATAGGAAAGAGCGCAAATTGGAGGATTTGGCAGTCAGAAACTAAACAAGGATGGAAAGTAATTATAAGGGTGACAATTTTTTTGTTATGTCTCTCTAATAAAGGCTTCATTTCTCAGATATATAGAGAAATGAGCCAAATGTATAAGAATACAAATTGTTTCCCAATTGATAAATGTTCAAAGGTTATGAACAGGCTTTAGAATTCACTGGCAAGGAAGATGAGAAGAATTAATGATCTTCTATGTCATTGAGAGGAATAGAGTTGATGACTCCCCCTTCATTCTGGAGGTAAGGCAATCAAACAGCCTGGATGAGTTCTGGGTGGAAGGTTGAAGGAACTGGGATAACTAACCTGGAAAAAGAAAATTCGCTGATGATGTGATGGCTGTGCTCAAATATTTGAAGGGCTATTAATTAGAAGAGGTATTAGACTTGTTCTGCTTCATTCTTTATAAGAACTAGTATGAATTGGGTAGAAGTAGAAAAAAAAAAGTAAATTAGTCTTTAATTTGGAGTGGGGGTTAAGTGACTTGCCCAGGGTCAGACAGTTAGGAAGAATCTGAGGTCAGATTTGGAGTGGGGAACCAGTGAATTTTCTAATAACTGGAGTATTCAAATTGATATAGTATACTTGGGAGGTGGTTGGTTCTCCTTATTAGGAAGTTTTCAAGCAAAGTCTGATGACGACCCATTATTGTGATATATTATAATAAAGATAGATTTGTTTTAGAAATGTGTTGACTAAAAAAATCCCTTCCAACTCTAAAATTATGTGATAATACTTCTATCACAGGACCCCTTCCCTATGATTTGGATGGTGGAGAGCTCCACCCAAAACTTCTATTTAAGAAGGGAGACAGGTGACAACTAGGTGGCTCAGTGGTAGAGAGCCATTCCTAAACATGGGAGGTCTTAAATTCAAATCTGACCCCAGGCACTTCCTAGCTGTGTAACCCCAGGGCAAGCCATTTCACCCCTCTTAACACTCTTCTGGCTTAGAACCAATACACAGTATTGATTCTAAGATGGAAGGTAAAGTTTTTTAAAAAGAAGAAAGAAGGAAGGAGAAAAAGAAGGAAGACAAAGAGAAGGAAGGATGGATGGAAGGAAGGGAAAAAAAGGGAAGGAAGGAAGGAAGAAAGAAAGAAAGAAAGAAAGAAAGGAAGGAAGGAAGGAAGGAAGGAAGGAAGGAAGGAAGGAAGGAAGAAAGATGGAGGCAGCTGGGTAGCTCAGTGGATGGAGAGTCAAGCCTAGAGATGGGAGGTCCTAGGTTCAAATCCGGCCTCAGACACTTCCCAGCTGTGTGACCCTGGGCAAGTCACTTGACCCCCATTGCCCACCCTTACCACTCTTCTACCTAGGAGCCAATACACGGAAGTTAAGGGTTTAAAAATGTAAAAAACAAAAAAACAAAAACAAAAACAAACAAGAACGAAAGAAAGAAAGGAAGAAAGAAAGGAATAAAGAAAATGGCCCTTTCTGGCCATCTTTTTGTCCTCCAACCTCCACCCCCACTGAATTCCTTCAGACTTTATCATGCCCCTTTGATAGATGTTTCTCCCTCCCTGGGTCTCTTTTAAATTTTTTTTTTTGCGTGTGTTGTCCTGCCATTTGATTGTAAGCTCCTTGAGGGCAGTAATTCTTTTTCTTTTTCTTATTTGTATTCTCAGAATTTAGCACAAAGCCTGCTCCACAGTAGGTGTTTAATAAATGTTTATTAATTGATTCCGTGCAGAGACCTTTCTAATATATTCTTAACCCAACTTTAGAAATGAATGAAAGTAAACCCTAGTGCCCTTACAAGTTTAACAGATTGGTTTTCTTTAACACTAAATCATGGGGTTATTCTGCAATATCAGGCACCTCAGTTTAGCTCAATATTAAAGAAGTAACCAGTCCAAGAAAACAGTACTCCCCTTAGCCAGTAGATGACAGCACTTCATCTTCTTAGTCAGGAGTAACTGAGACCACACTCAGCTTTGTGACATTTTAAAACAGCAGGTAAACCATCAGACTCTACTTCCATTATGTCTCAGGTTGTATAGTCCAAAGGCTAGATAATCAAAGCAAAAAAGAAAAGATCAGAAATAGTGGGGTAGGTGTATTTTATTTTTGTTTTTTCATGATTTGAAAAGATAATCACAGGTTATTGAGAGTTGGAAAGTAGTTTACAGATTAGTTCATTTCACATTCTTATTTTATAGTTGAAAAAGACCTAAGCCCATAAAGGTCAAATGATTTGCCTAAGGTAACAGAGTTCTGAAAATGTATAACATATGTAATTTGGACCTCCCCAATATACCACTGGGCAAATGAGCCTGTGAGTCAGGGCTCTTCTTTATTTTGTCAGTCTAGAATCAATCAAAGGACCAAAATTTGGAGAAGTAGCTCATTGTTTATGGAGAAGGTCAGAATGAATGTATTGACCCTGCTGTCTGCAGGAGTTCCATTCATTTCCTGTGCAAAGAAACAACCTCAGGAGTCAATATATGAACAGAAGCTATCATTTAAACACAATTGGAACCTGGCATTAGAAATTACCAGAGGGACAGTGTAAAAGAGTTTCTACAATCTAGTTGCATGAAGATTAAATGATTTTTCATTTCCTGCAGTCAATGGGGGTGTGCAACTGACCAGTGACAGTATAAGTGACCTGTGCTGATAACGATAGTTGCAGATAAGTGGTGGTATTATTAATGAGAAGCAGTGTGTAACTCAGTAAACCTGAAACTGAGCTCTAGCTCAGTGACTTATTAGTTTTGTGATCTTGGGGAGCTCAAACTCTCTGAGGCTTAGTTTTTCTCATCTGTAAAATGGTACAAAAATTACTCGACTCATAAAGTTGCTATCAGGATCGTTGGAGGTTAATTAGTGTGAAGTATTTTTTCTTGACTCTAAAGAAATAAAGGTAATCTATCATTTACCTTTATTATTCATGTCTTATTTACTTAAAGAAAACCCTTTAAGAGGAATTTGGAGTTCCTGCTTCTGATCAGAAGACACTAATGACTGAGCTTCTGGAAACCAAAGTTTATCGAATAGATGGAAAGTTGTCAGAGTGTGAATTTTGGCCTCATCCCAATCTGTCCCTGTTTTTCTTTCTCTCCTCCTTGCCCTAGGAACATTTGGTCTCAGTGTTCAATTCTCCAGCCTGTGGGTTGAAAGCAAAGGCAATAAATAACCTCTAATATAAACTCTATATGTGAAGGTAAACTATTCTGAAGAATATTCAGGTTCTTAAATGATTGTGTGAAGTTGCCCTCCATCAGACTCTTCCTCAAAACATTTAACATGGGACTCAATGCACTCGAGCTACAGGACTCTCCGTTATGTCCTTGACAGCCAGACAACTCATCCATGACTGCTGGTAAGGGAAAGTAAAGCATTGTGTACTTCATCTATATGTCTCTGAGTTGCTAGGTTTCTGTCAGTGAGATTACCATTCCTCTCTTCTAAATCTGAAAACATCAGGCTTTTTGCTGCCCCTTTCTGACTTGGTTCCCTTCAGAGTTGCCCTAATTGTTTATTTTAAACTGATTTCAAACCTGGCATTGGGATGCATGTCTTTCCCCACTGCTACTGAAGTAGCTGAAGCTGGTGGATTGCTTGGGATCCTGAGTTCTGAGCTACATAAGTCACTAGGAAGTCTGCACTAAATCAGAGCTGGCCAAAACTGGAGGCTACCAGGCTGCCTCAAGAGAGACAACTTGCTCAGGTCTGAAGCAGGTCAAAGTTTCCATGCAGCCCAACAGTGGGATAAGGTCCATGATGGGCTATTGTGCTTTCATCCTGGGGTAGATAGGAAGTTATTGTTCCATTTTTTCAGTTGTTTCAGTTGCATCTGACTCTTTGTGACTCCATTTAGGTTTTCTTCTCAAAGGTACTAGAGTGGTTTACCATTTACTTCTCCAGTTCATTTTGTAGATGAAGAAAACTAGGTTAAATTACTTGCCCAGGGTCACAAAGTTGGAAATGTCTGAGGCCAGATTTGAACTCTGGTCTTCATGACTTCAAGTCAGTGCTTTATCCACTGTGCCACCTAGCTACTGAGATAGGAAGATCCAGTCTCAATAATGAAAAAATAAATGAATCAAAAACTACAATGACTAATGCATGCATACATATACACATCCATTAATGTAACCTGATTTCTCCTGTTGAAAGATATTGGTGTTGGGGCAGAAGTAGGAAAAATAATATGATATTCCTTTGATCCTATATTGTTTGCTATGATTAAAGGGCTATTTAAAGAAGTCTTTTGATAATCCATTAAATAAAATGAAAATTATTTTAGTAAACTCATTGAATCCCCCTAAATTTAAATATTTTGAAAGCTGTTTTTATGCTGGGTTTACCAAACGTGGGCCATGCCTAGATTATGATTTATATAATCACATCAATAAATTTGATTTGTTCTTTTATTTGAAAGAAATTTGTTGAATTATGATGTGTGCAAAGTACCAGTTAGACTCAAAATGGAGAGCAAAGAGGAGTATGATGCTATCTTATCTGGAGAATTCAGCAAGCATAGGATATAAGGGACTGTATGACTTATTTTAGAAGAACTAACTCCACTTCCCAAGTTGTCTTAGACCCACTTGTGTACACTAAAATTATAAATTCAAAGAATTGATTGTGTACTTTGATGATTCATATTCCACCTTGTAGTCCTACATTGTGCCACACATCTGGTCCAGATACATATAGACAACAAACACACACATTACATATGTATGTATTTTATATACACAGTTTTTGAATGTTGTTTCTGTGAAGAGTGAATCAAACTTTCTTTGTCTATCAATCAGCAATTTTTAAATTAATCAGTCAAAAACTTAAACACCCCTACTTAACACTAAGTAAGAGAGTTTGCAAGTCACTTACTAAAGTGAGTGACAACTCCAGAGGCCACTTCCCTGCCCCTGGATGGGGCTAGACAAATTGAAAGACTGCAATTGGTTCTGGTAAAGTGGAGGAAAGGGCAGGAAGTGACATGAAAAAAAGACTATAAAAAGTCCTGAGCTTCCTATTGAGGGGACCTTTGACCTTTGACCTTGGACTTTGGCTCTTGGACTACTTCTTGGAGGACAGCTCCTAGATCTTCTCCTTTGGATTTTGGTGTTGGAGGACTTAGCCTTCAGTTTTCTCCTATGGAGTTCATCTTGGGTGGGTGAGTAGTTGAGCTTCCTTTCTTGGCTTCTGGAAAGATTGGTTCCAGGAGATCCCTGCTGTTGCTTTGGAGGAGGCTGCATTGGTGGAAATCTAGCTGAAGACACCACCAGACCTGGGGAAGCCACTGCAGGGCTGAACCTCACTTCACTGGAGAAGGATTAGTAGTCTTGTTAAAATCTATCTCTTTAGCTACCTTTTCTATTTTCACTAAATAAAACTACTAAATGTCATCTTTTACTTAAGTTATAATATCTTTAAATTGGCAACCACAATATTACTTTAGAATTCTCATATTTGACACTAAACCTAAATTTAATTTCTTACAGTTTCCATCATCAGAATGTGAACTTCTTGAAAGCAATGACTACATTTTGCCTTCATCTGCATTCTTAGTACTGAGTATACATAGTTCTTGACACATAGTAAGCGCTTTTGAGATAGCCTACTTGTACAAAAACATAGCAATTTTTTTTCTGGTGACAAAGAGTTGGAAACTTAAGGGCATGTCCATCAATTGGGGAATAGGGAGACAAGTTGTAGTTTATGGTTGAAATGGAATATTGCTGTGCCATAAAAAATGATGAACAGGATGAGTTCAGACAAACCTGGAAACACTTATATGAAATGATGCAAAGTGAAGTGAGCAGAACCAGGAGAATATAATACACAGTAACAGAAATACTATAAAATGATCAACTGTGAAGGACTAAACTGTTATTAATAGTGCAAGATTCCAGGATAATCCCATTTTTAAAAAATGAAAAATGTTTTCAATAGTCAAAGAAATAGCTGTTGGATTCTGATTGTAGATCAAATCATTTCATTTTCCACTTTATTTTCTTCATGAGTTTTTTCTTGTATGTGTGATGTATCTTATCTTATGGCTTGAGGAATACGGAAATATATATTGTATGAAAGATGATATAACCTATATTAGACTATTTACCACATCAGGAAAGGGGGAAGGAGGGAGAGAATCTGAACCACAAAATGTCAGATAATAATTGTTAAAAATAGTTTTTACACGTAATTAGAAAAGTTTTTAAAATAAAAAATAATTTTTAATTAGCCATCTTACCGACCCTGTCTGTCTCTTTAAATTCCAGTGTTGGACAGAGATTCTGATAAAATGCATTAGAGGCTAATACCCATACTCCCCCCATTACCTGATCACAACAAATCAAATTCCAATAGTGGGAGGGGAACTACTCCCATCCTCATAGTGTTCTGTCAGGTTCTCTTTCATTTTCACCTTTGAAGTTTCTATCTTCTGCCAAAATGGTGGATAGAGCTATGTCTGAATTTCAGAGTCCATGTAAGGAGGTTAGCATGCTTCTGTTACAGATGATTCTTAGACTGATAGACGAAACTCCTAATTCTTGCTGCCTCATATTATACGACGCTGTACGCAGATCTCATCCCCACAGTCCTTTCCTTGGATGGTGGGTGTCAGATTTGTCTAGGACCAATTGAGCATTCAGTTCTCAACTTTATCAGGAACCCCCTTTCTATCCACGGCCCACCCCCCCAAATTGATTAATGTTCTGGTAGCATCAACATGGCTAAGTTTGGGGATCTGAGATTTAGAAGTAACTAAATAACAAATGCTAATGTGTCCTTTTTGCTGACAGTCAGGATAGCATTATTATCTTCCTTAACTTAAATCCCCAAAACTGGGTGATGTCAGTCAAACATGGTAGAATAATAAGAGAAATGTCAATTGGATGTAAGGCATGATACTCCTCTTTGATGTACTTAAACCTATGCTTTCCTTAGAATATAAAAGGATGAGTGTCTTATCCTAAAGATATTTTTAAAAGGAAGAAAAAAAAGACACATCTATATAAAATTAATTAGAACAGTCATTTCTAATAGAAAAAATACCCTGAAATACTGCATATATTCAACTATTGGTAAATGACTGAATTCATTTGTAGCAATATGGCATGCTATATTAGAAATCAGGAAGACAGGTTCATATCCAACCTACGAAACATACTAATGTTCCTGAGCAGAACATACAAAGATTTTGGGCCTCGAACATCTCTTTAAGACTTCAGACACCGCTCTAAAGTAGAAATGGGAGGAAGCTCCTATACCAATGGCAGAAGTCCTTTAACATATATCATTTTTTTCATGTAATACTTATTTCCATATTCTTCATGCCATAACAGAAGACACATATATCATATACACAGTAAAAAAGTCATGAAGGAAATAAAGTGAAATATAGTGTACTTTGATCTGCAATCAGATTCCAATATTTCCTTCTTTGGCTATGGAAAGCATTTTAACAATCATGAGTCCCTTGGGGGTTATCTTGGAACTTTATTTTGCTGAAATAATTTAGTTCTTCACAGTTAATCATCATACAATATTTCTGTTACTGTACATTGTTCTCCTAGTTCTCCTCACTTCACTTTTCATCAATTCATATAAATCTTTCCAGATTTTTCTGAACTTATCCTGTTCGTCATTCCTCATGGTGCAATAGTATTTCATTAAACCATATACCACAAGTTGTTAAGCCATCCCCCAATTGAATACTGCACCCACCCCAATGTTCAATTCTTTGCCACTACAAAAAGAGCTGACAGAAATATTTTATGTAAGTATATTCTTAAGTATAAGTATATTAATATTTTATATAAGTATATTCTTTCCCCCTATATCTGATCATCTGATCTCTTTGACATACAGGTCCAATAGTGATATTGCTAGGTCAAAGGGTATAAGTAATTTTATCGCCCTTTGGGCGTGATTTGATATTGCTCTCCAAAATGGTTTTGTCAGTTCACAGTTCCACCACTAGTGTATTAGTGCCTCAATTTTCCCACATCTCTTCCAACATTTATCATTTTCCTTTTCGGTCATATTAGTCAATCTGATAGGAGTGATGTGGTACCCCGAAGTTGTTTTAATTTGCATTTCTCTAATCTATAGTGATTTGGAGTATTTTATATGACTATTGACAGTGTTAGTTTCTTCATCTGAGAACCACCTATTCATATCCTTTGATCATTTATCAATTGACATGTATTATTGACATATTAAAATATCACTGTGCCATAAACATTCCAAATATGGAAGCATAAAGACATGGTCTCCTTATGAGAGGATTTATAAAAGGATATGCTAAGAGAAATACAGAATAAAAAGAATATCAACAATAAAGATAACCATGCAAAAATAATATTTTTATGGTTTTATGCTTTGAAAAATCTCTGTCTGAGAACAAAGATTTCTTCACCTGGGATGAGAGGGCCTGTGATGACAAAATATGAAAAGGATCAGCACTTACCACATCCATGGGAACGTTCTTTTCTCGCTCTAAGATGTCACTATACCTAAAATTCTTTTGTTAGAGCTCCATCTTTTTAGTTTGTCTTTGATATCTGATAAAATGGGGTGGGAGGAGAAATACTATTTTCTAGCGGTTTGTTTCTATCAATCATCTATACCTCAATGGAAATTTTTATAGAAAGGGAAAGCCTTGATGGATATGGGGTTTATGGGGTAAAAAGAAAATCACACAATTGTTTTGTTTAGAAGGGGGCTAAGAGTAGGAAGACAGAGAAAGTATCTCATGGGCTAATAACTTCACCAAGCATTGGCCCAGCAACTTCTTCAAGGTTTATAGGAAAAGTCCGTCTCTGAAACTTCCAGACTTTTTGCTTACTTTATCTTCAGAACTGTTTTCATAACCTGGTTTAATCAACAATTTGGAGACCTCTGAAAGACAGAGCACAAGGCACCAGGATGGACAGTGCCAGAAGGCGAATGCTCTTTTAAGCCCTCTGTTTATATTGTCATGAAAAGACATTTGTCTGTGGAAGGCCCTCAGAATCTAAGCAAAACACCTGGGAATGGAGTTGAGAATAAAGTCATTTGTCTCCTCCAGTACAGAAGAGCATTGTCAGGGAAACTTATCCATAAAAAAGCTTATGAATGTGGAGATCTCTCTCTTGCCCTTTTCAGGGAGCTTATCTATATCTCCAATAGTAGCGCCCTTTCTGAAGTGGGTTATAAAAGAATTTAATTAAAGACAAATACAACTCCATATTGAATCTGTTGATCTTTGGTAGGCAGTAAGCAAAATTTAAAATGGGGAAAGCATTGTCAGCTTTCTTGATGCAAAAGCTAATTTTCACATTACCCTTGTTGCCTTAACTGGCCTGATCCGGACATCATGTTCCACAAGACAATGAAGTGTTGTCAAGCTCATTCTCATATACTTGTGAAGAATTGATTTTTACTCTTCTCTAAATGCTCGGGCTCAGGTTCGAACTCCTCACAATTTATCAAAGGCCTTTTCATCATTTAACACAGTGCAATTAACTCATAGATTCATAGCTTTCAAACTTGAAGGGAGGTCATTGAGTCCAGATCTTTCATTTTACAAATGAGGGACTGAAAGAGTTAAGTGATTTTCCTAACATTACAAGACTGGTAAGTATTTGAGGCAGAATTTGAGCTCAGGTTTTCCTGACTCAAAGTCCAACACTCTACCCGTCTTACCACCTGGCTGTGGCAATAAGCACTCATTGAATATCTTCTCTTTCAAGTGCAAGATGTCTTCCTCTCATGCACGGTATGCCTAACACTCTCTGAACATTCCCTTGCTTCTAGTCTTTCAGTCTCCTCCATCTGCTTTTGCTAAAGTTATAACTTACTTCATGCTGTCTTCCGTAATTAGAGCAAGCTGCCTCTTTTCTCTCCCAAACTTGGGTGGGAAGGAAAAAGGAATTCCCATTTACTTCAAAAATATTTTTAAATCATAACATCAAATATTTTAAAAGTTACTAATTCCACTTTTTAAAAAAAAAGCTAATTTAACATATGAATTTTTAACCTGGGGTCTATAAACCAACAAGGGTACATGAATAGATTTGAAGAAGGGTCTGTGAATATGGTTGGGGAAAAAATACATCTTTATTTTCCCTGAACTCTAACCAAAATTTAATATTTTCTTCAATCATTTAAAAACATGTGAAGGAGGGCAAGTAGGTAGTTCAGGGGATTGAGAGTTAGGCCCAGAGGTAGGAGATTTGGGGTTCAAATCTGGCCTCAGACACTCCCTAGCCATGTGACCCTGGACATGTCATTTGACCCCCATTGCCTTGCCACTCTTCTGACTTGGAACCAATACATGGTATTGATTCTAAGAAGGAAGATAAGGATTAAAAATAAATAAAGATAAAAACATATGAAGGTACTCACAGTTTTCAAGAGACAAAAAGGGGTGCATGACAGAAAAGTTAAGAACCCCTGACCTATAGTGGTCCTATAAGTTGGGAAACATAAACATCTCCCCTAATGAACAATGGGAAACATCTCTTTGGTTATGTTCCTCCTCCCAAACCCTGTCTAACCTCTTTATAAACACTTAATAAACACTGGGTCCTTGGATATAGTTTTTCCTTGAATTATATTGTTATTCCCCCTTTGTTACTCTGAATAGAAATGCTGACAAGTAGTGTGGGGACCTTGATTCTCCCAGAACTGGGAGAAAAGGGAGTAATAGTAACCCATTTTATCCCAACTTGTGGAAATTCAAATTAAATTAAAGCAGAGCCTGGGAGGCTGGAGTTCTTTATTCCAGGAACCCTTTGTAATATCTTTGGGGTTCAAACATTTCTTTAAGACCTCAGGCACTACTCTAAATTAGAGATGGAATTATCACATTATTACACTTTTCCACACCTCCCCCTCCACACTCACCCAGAATATTTTTGAACAAGTGAAATCAGTTTACATGTATGTCTATAAATATGCATATACATACACATTTATATATTTGTATTATTCATTCACTCATTTTTTATTTATTGAATCTGAGTCCCCTATTTCTTTCCCAATAGAAGTAAAATAGCCAGTTGTGGCCTTGATTCCAAGGCTGATCTGCCTGGAAGCCTTGACCTGCTTCTGATCTGGGCAAGTTGTCTCTCCTTAGATGCATCCTGGCGGCCTCCAGCTCTTGGTGGGCTCTAAATGAATGCAGACTCCCTGTTGGTGTTAGCTCTGATGCATGATCTCTGAAACTCAAATCATTCACAAGCCTCAACTACTCCGGTAGCAGGAGTGAAAGATGTGTGCCATGCATCCCAACTGCCTGAAATTAGTATGAAATAAACAACTAGGGCAACCCTGAAGAGGAAGGAGGCAGAGAAGGGCAACATACATCCTGGAGTTTCCATATTTAGAAGAGAGGAAAAGAGATCTCATTGCCTTGTCAAGGTTACAGTAGAAAAGGATGTCAACTGATTGTAATTAAACTTAGATGTTTTTAATTCTACTGAATAATCATTCATTAAGATTTCTTACATGCAAAATTCTGTGTTAGGTACTGAGGATACAAAGGCAAAAAGGAAACTATTCCTGACTTCAGGGAGTTTATATTGTAATGATGTACCAACCCACAGACTCCTGCCCCAACCCATACACTTTGCCTAAATCGCTACTCAGCCACCAATAACACAGACTCCCCTCAATTTTCTATCAGCAATGTATTTAGAATATGATTTAATTTGCAAAGATTTCATTTGCAGTTTTTCAGGAGCATACCTATTGTTTCAAAGTGAGGCATAACCATAGTTGAAAAAAATCATCAAAAATCATCAGGTAGTTGTCATAGTCATCAATTAATTTTTTTCGCATTCACTACCCTCAAATAATGAATCTAGACTTGGAAGGGCATTCAGAGGCTGTATCATCCAACAGTCTCATTTTGCAAATGGGAAAACTAAGGCTTAGGTAGACTTGCCAATGTCACAGTGATTGAAAATATCAAAGACAAAATTTAAACCCAGGGTCTTTGGGACTAGAGTCTGAATTAATTTTCAATCTCTTAAACCCTTGTGTAGGAGGGTGCAGCCCATTGATCTTCCCTGAGAACTATATTTAGTAGTCTGGCATCACTAAGAGATTTTTCCAGTCTGTCCTCTGTGTGCATGTGCGTGTGTGTGTGTGTGTGTGTGTGTGTGTGTGTGTGTTGGAAGGGATAATGTCACCCTAACTATATTATAGAATATTTGAATACAAGCACTACATCCTTTATTCCTTTTAGATTTGTCATTAACTACCAGTACAGAGTTGGACACATGAAGTCTGTGAAAGCTGATTGACTAGAGTAAAGAATGTATGGATTTAACTTAGAGTAGATCTCCCCATCCTGTTACAGCAGGAAACAATTACTTTGAATGGAACCTCTCCCATAAGAGCATTGCCATGGTTAGTTGTTGAGACAGGAAGATGTCTGTATGTGTGTTTTTCTCAAAGTCTTCCAAATTTCCAGGGGCTTTTGACTTTGGGAAGAAAGTTTTTTTCTATTGGGAAGTCATACAGCCAAAATGTAGAGTACCGTGAGAGAGATTGGATTTTGGATTTTCTCCCTCTGCAACCAAGCTGACATCTCTTGACAGAGTATGCATGGAGACAAGGAGAGAGATAAAAGTCAAAATGATCGGGCAGATTAGCAGCTGTCACTGTTGGTGAGATCACTAGAATCTAGTTCGCAGCACCTCTTTTTGCTTCCTGCCTGAAATTGGGGAGTGACTTGCCCAGAATCAAACAACTAGGAAATTTGAACCTCGGACCTCCCATCTCTAGGCCTGGCTCTCAGTCTTGAACCACCCAGTCTCTTCCTTTAAATGACTTTTTTCCCCCTTGCTATTTGGAATTATTACTAAAGTACATGGTAATTTTTGCTCTTTTTAATTTAAATTTATTTACTTTTGTTCTTTATGTTAAAATATTCAGTTAACTTCCTCTCTGTCTCCCATTTCCCTATTAGGGGCATCATTTCACACACACACACACACACACACACATACACACACACAAACTACTTCTTATTTCTATTTATCAGTTCTTTCTCTGGAGGTGTCCATACAAATCATTCTTCAAACACTATTTCTGTTGCTATTCACTTGATTCTGGTTGTTTCACTATTCATAATTTTAATGCAGGTTTTTCCATGCTTTTTTTCTAAATTAACCTGTTTGCCATTTATTGTGGTGCAGTAGTATCCCAACACAATCATATATCACAACTTGTTAAGCCATCTTTCAATTGAGTAGCATCCCTTCAATTTCCAATTCTTTGCCACCACAAAGCTGCTACAAATATTTCACGACATATAGGTCTTTTTTCCCTTTTCCTCTCATTACTTTTGAAAATAATCCCAGTATTGCTATTGCTGAGTCAAAAGGCATACACATTTTAAAAATTCATTGGCCATAATTTCAGATTGCTCTCCAAAATAGTTGGATGAGTTAACAGTTCCACCAACAGTGTATGAGTGTTCCCCTTTTTCCATATCCTCTCCTACATTCATCATTTTGCGATGGCCATTTTTGATTATTTATTTCTAAGATGACAGATACATGGGGTGGGATTGAGAAAAAGAAAGGCTATTCAAAAGAGAAATGAAATTCTCCTTATCTCAGATTGAGCTGGGGCAAAGAGCTTACTGGAAACAACATATCTCCAATGTTAGTAATTTTTTAAAAATGCTAATAATCTTTGAAAAATTCAGACCCCCAGTTGCTTATGAATACAGAGACAGACATAATAAGGAAATGAGTCAATATGTTAGAGATAGAACTTTTTGTTTTTGTACACTTAACAAAACTTCATCCAGAACTGGGCCAAATGACTTAACTGGTTACACATACATTTGCACAACTGACTTGGAATCAAGAAAACCTGAATTCAAATTTTGGACACTTAGTTGTGTGGCCCTGGGCAGGTTACTTAACCTCTTCAACTTCAGTTTCATTATCTAGAAAATAGAAATAATGATAATACCTATCCCCAAGGTTGTGAGGGTCAAATCATTTGAGATAATATATGTAAAGTATCTTGTAAAACTTAATGAACTATATGGATATTAGTTATTATTGCTATGTTAGCTAGGCCAGTATAATTTCCATAAAGTCAGACTTCATTCTTTATGCTTGGAGAGGTATTTCCAGTAACAGACACAAGATAAGATTTTGATATTATTGTTAAAAAGAATTCATCTTGAAAACTGATAGAAATAGTTGCCTCAATTATGTTTCTTAAAATTCACTTTAATGGTTTTGTAATTTTATGTTGACTAGTTTTAGAATTTTGGATCTAGGAGAGACCTTTAAAATCATCTAGTACAAACCTCTCCTTTTTACAGACAAGGAAAATGACTTGCAGAAGGTCACCGAGGAAGAGAGAAGGGCAAAGTTGGGACTCAGTATTAGCTATTATGACTCCTTCTCCAATGCTCTTTTCAATGTACCATATTGCTTATACTTCAATTTGCCAATGGACTTGCAATCATATCAATTTTCCAACAGTTCTTCTCCTAACCCATCTGTACCTTCTCAACTTGTGCTACTCTTGTCCATGTGTTCAGTTGGTTTTTGATTGTGTCTGACTTCTCATTACCCTATTTGATGTTTTCTTGGCAAAGGTGTGGATTGCCATTTATTCTTGTCTATGTCTTGCCATATATCCACCATTGGCAGCCAGTATTAACTATCATTTATATATATAGTATTTAAAGGTTTGCAAAGTGCTTTAAAAATGTTAGTATATTATATCCTCACAATAACCCTGGGAGATAGATGTTACTACTATCCTCATTTTACAGATGAGGAAACTTAGGCAGACAGCAGTTAAATGATTCTTCGGGGTCACACTGTTTGTGTTTGTGGCAGGATTTGAACTCTTGATTCACAGTCCTGGCCTCTGTCTATTAGGCCTTCTAGCTGCCTAAAGGCTTTCCTCTTAATCCTTTATACTGTCTGAAAAACAATGGAATTTGTGGGCTGCTCATGGGTCATTTTCTGATCTTGCTATATCTACTCACTGGTTTTTATATAATGGACCTGTGTTGAGAAATTTATTTCTTTTTCTTCCCCTTGCCATATTTCCCAGAAGACTTTGGGGGACATCATTCCTTAGGACCACTTTCCCTTGGGGCTTTGTGCAATGAATAGACTGACAAACATATAGTACTAGTGGATGTTCTCAGTCTTTTCACCAAGGATGACAACTGGTATGCTCTCAAATCATAGGGAGATGTAATGAAAATTTCAAAGTCTTGACTCCCTGAAAATTAACCACTTTTCTTGATGAATGCTCTATACTACTCTCTGATGACCTTTTGTAATTAGCTGATATTTTCAGTTGTGAAAATATGTAAAACAGTACTTTCTTAATTCCTTGGCAAGCAAATAATATACTTAAACAGAAAGCTAGTAGAACAGAGAGAAAAGAAATACTTGAGGTAGGGGCTTTTATATTTTAAATTGCACACAATTGCTGTAAGTTAGCGGAATCTTAAAAGGCTACATTAAAGTGAAACCACAGAAGCCACAAATATGATAATAAAAGGTTTCTTTTATTGCACATTTCTCCAGACAGTCTTCAGGCCTATTGTCTTTTCTCATACTCATCCCTTGTACTCAACTAAAGGTGATTAAAAACACTCTCATCTTTGCAGCTTCTAAACAATCTTATGGTTTCTAAAATGACTACTTTTGTGCTGAAATCTTTATTCCTCAGGGCAGGGAGGGTCAGGGAATCCTCCTTACTCCCTCCACAACTACTCTTCCCAGAACAAAATGTTCTTTTCTTCCCTCCCCTTCATTTTTCCTCCTTCAATCTTCTTATTCCTAAGTCCCAAATCTACTTCAGAACTTGGCTGTGATATTCCCCAGAGATCAAAGCTAAAATTACAATTTCTGCAAAAGCCAAAATAATTTCACTTTTCATTTTGAAGAATCTTTAGAGGTCAACTAATCTCTCTCATTTTATATATATATACTTCAATGGCTGTGGTATCCTGACCGTGCAAAGGTAACATAATCACTTGTCTCCTAGAGACTTGTATGAATGGCATAACAAGGGTTTGACTGTCTCTTTTTCTCAATCAATGAAATTGACTATATATATAATTATTTTTTTTTTACCTCTGAGGTCCAGAGAATTAAAGTCGATTGCTAAAGGGTTACATGAGTAGTGAGAAGTAGCAACACTAAACCATTGATTTTTAGTCACATCCAACTCTTCCTGACCCTGTTTGGGGATTTCATAGTAGCGATACTGGAGTAATTTGCCATTTTCTTGGCAGAGACGGAGTGGTTTGCTGTTTCCTTCTCCAGCTCATTTTTATATATTGAGGAAACTGAGGCAAACAGTAACTTACCCAGAGTCCCACAGCTAGTAAATGTCTGAAGCCAAATTTGAACTCAGGAAAAAGAGTATTCTTAACTATGAGCAACTAGGTAGTAGCACCAACGCTTAAACTCAAGTCCTCTATTGGAAATTCCATACTTTATTCTATAATATTCTGCCTCTGGCTTGATATGACTCTATATACTTAAATGCCATTCTTCTTCCTCTTAGAATAGTAGCTTTTCTTTCCTGTTATGTTTCTGCTAACCCAGTGATGGCAGACCTATGGCACATGTGTCAGCACTGACACACGTAGCCATTTTTTGATGACACACGGCTGCATGTGGCCGCATACAGAGATGTATGGGACCACATGCCAAGGATGAAACATTTGCTGTAGTGTAGTATAGACACTCTGTTCACTATAGATGACAATTCTACCTATATTAATTTACCTATTTTGGTTTATTAGATACAGTTATATATTACAATTATACACTTTTGTTATTTAAACTATAAATATCATGAAATTATGTTTTTTTTCTTGAACTGACACACCATCCGAGTTATGCTTGTTTTTTTTTTGGCAAATTTTGACATACCAAGCTCAAAAGGTTGCCCATCACTGTCTAACCTCTGTACTTGGAGATGCAGAAATGGTTTCTAACAGAGGTAGAAGTAGGTAATTTTTACTTAAAATAAAAAGACCAACAATCCCATTCACTTAGAATACCAGCAGAAACCTTAAACAATGCTGATGGGTACCACTTTCAAACTTAAGTCTGAAACAGAAGATCCAAGAGAAGAGAAGAGAAGAGGTAGAGAATGAAATAAAAAAAGAAGAAAAGGAAGAAATGGAAACAAAGAGAAAGGATAAAAGAGAAAAAGATAGATTGAGGAAGAGGGAAGGGAGAAAGGTAGATGAGAAGGGATACAGAAGTTAAATCGGAGAAAGAGTTGTAAATAAAAATATGAATGTGGTAAAGAGAGTCTTAGTTTCCATTCACTGACTAAAGGAAGAGAATGGTAAAAAAAGGGAGTTACCAACCAATGAATAAGAATTTAGTAAAGCACCTGCTATGTATCAGGCATGCAAGACCCTAGAGACATAAAGGCTAAAGTGAAACTATTACAAGCTATTACAAACTCCTGGCATCAAGGAGCTTGTAACACATTCTATTAGAGATGAAGAAATAAAGAATGAGAGAGAAGAAAGAAAAAGAAGGGAGAGAGTGATTAGAAGGGAGACGAGAAGGCCACCAATAATTGCTTCAAATGTCATTGAGTGGCACTGATGTCATGGGCCAGCTATAGTAATAAAAAGATTGCCTTTTATAAACTTTGTGATATGAGTGCCAGGTGAGAATGAGTGGATTACTAAAAATCTTTGAGTCATTAGTGTGCTTGGAAGAAAAAGATGAGGCTGAACGATCAGATTCCAGAGATGGGAGTTAGGAGGGGGGACTGATTTCCAAATAGATGTATGGGTGATTTTGGAAGCCCAGAAATAAAGACAGAGGCCAAGATAACTCAGGAGATTGGAGCTAGACAGAATAATTTGGAAATTTAAATACCATGCCGTCTGTTCTAGATAGGAATTCTAATATATACTTCTGATAACCTTGCCCAGGCATATTTCTTCTGACACAATATCTTCTTTAATTCCCTTTTAAATAAATATTATTGCTTAACCCTAGGATAATTTCAATGTGGGAATCCAATTATAAGGGCAGCAAGAAAACAAGGGGATGGAAGTTTTACTGCTAGTATTAATTCATGGAATCCAGTGATCTATAGAAGATCACGGGACTCAATGCATTGATATAAGGATTAGCAATCAGAAATATTCAATTCGGGTTAATGATTGGTTTTTGGATTGAAAGAAAATTTTATAAAATCAGACTACTTCAATAGGCCTCAATGTTCTTATCTATAAAATGTCAGTGTTTGATTGGAGATCCCTTTCAGTTCTAGGTATTATAATATTTGATCAGAAAACTCTGGGGTCAAAGGCATTATCTCTGATGAATTCCAAGGATCATATGCCTGACCTATTGGGAGACCTACAGTCCAGGTTTATATCCTTCATACCTCTGAGTAATTAGAGTCAGAGGTGAACTGGAGCCAACTCCTACTGGAACTGACTGAAGTTTTCAATATGAACATTTATTTACAACCAAGAAACTGGCAAATACAAATTAGGTCTTGATTTATTGTTTAGTTGATTGTCTTAACTTAATAAAATATCTAGGATAGAGGTCTCATCTTTAAAATATATAGAGAACTTTGTCAAATATGTGAGAATATGAGCCATTCTCCAGTTGATAAATGGTCAAAAGATATGAACATACAATTTTTGGATAAAGAAATCAAAACTATGTATATCTACATAAAAGATCTTCTAACTCATTGATTAGAGAAATGTTCATCAAAACAGCTCTGAGATGTCATTGCATTCCTGTAAGACTGGGAAAAATGATGAGGACAAAATGACAAATCTTGAAGGGGAGGTAGAAAAATAGAGACACTAAAAAGTCTGTGAATTGATCCAGTCATTTTGGAGAGTAATCTGGAATTATACTCAAGAGCTATAAAACTGTATATAGTCCAGTGATGGGCAAACTACAGCCCATGGGCCAGATGCAGCCCCCTGAAATGTTCTATTCAGCCACACAACATTATTCCTAATCTGACAAATACAATGAGTAGGATACAATACAATGAAACTTCAAAGGAGTTGCCTTAGAAACAGACTGACAGATGAACATTTCCTTTCCTTTGGCCCCCTCTTTAAAAAGTTTGCCCATTACTGGTGTATACCATTTGACCCAGTAATACCACTATTACGTTTATTTCCTAAGGTGATCTATGAAAAAGGAAAAAAAAATCCTATAAGTTCTAAAATATGTATAGCAGTTCTTTTTACAGTAACTTAGAACTAGAAACTGAAGGAATGTCTATCAATTGGGGAATGGCCAAACAAGTTGTGGCATATGATACTATTGTGCCTTAAGAAATGACAAAAAAAGATGTCCACAAAAAACACCTGGAAAGACTGATATGAAGTGATGCAAAGTGAAGTGATAAGAACCACGAGAATGTCATAAACAGAAACAACAATAAAGTCTGATGATCAACTATGAATGACTTAACTATTATCAACAAGACATGGATCCAGGACAAGTCCAAAGGATTCATGACAAAAAAAAAAAAAAAAAAAAAAAAAGATATCCACTGTCAAAGATGAAGTCCCAACATGAAATGGAACCTATCATTCTTCACTTTATTTCCTCCATGAATTTTTCTCTGGTCTAAGCAATGAGTCTTTCACAACATGATGAATATGGAAATATGTATTATATGATAATATATGTTCCACCTATATCATACTCCCTGCCTTCTTGGAGAGGGGGCAAGGAAAGGAGTGAGGGGGAAAAAAGAATAAGAGATTTTGGGGACAAATTAAATGTGAGAATTTGTTTCCCTTGAATAAACATATTTATTATATTTCATTACATACATGTAATTCATATGTATTATATTATTATGCTTTATATTGTGTTATATATTAAAATAATTGGCAATAAAATGATGGCAAGATGTTATTAATGTAGATCCAGCTTAAAAGAATGCCATGGGAACTTTTTTTTTTTTTTGGGTGAGCCAGTTGTTAAATTATTAGTACAGCACTCACAGAGTCCAGATAATAAAAAGTATAGAAACCTTCAGGACTTTTGTTAAAAATCAAAAAAAAAGATTTAGGGGATTAACATTAGGATTCTCCCAAAGAGCCTAAAAGATGTCAGTTTCATATCTTTTTACATTCTGTGAGAAAAATTTATCTTTGTGATACATATTTCAAATAAGAGACCTTGTATTTTTTTCCTCTGAAATTTCCATTAAGAAAGAATAACCCATTTTGATGTGGCAAATATCTTCTAGTATAGCATAGAATAAAATAATTTGAGCTGAAGTTAGTTCAAAATCCAATCCTTTCATTTCACATGTGAGGAAACCTAAGGCTTAGAAAAGTGATTTTCCCAAACTCATGTGGCTAGTAAGCAGCAGAGCTCATTTTTGAACTCAGGATCTCTAACACTCTCAGATTCAGTTTTCTTTTCCTCCACCCATTGTCACTGTGATGGAGTGAAATTTAATTAGAAGAGTTTAAATATATCTTAATAATTTTGGACTATGGGGCCCGTAAGGTCAAATTTGCTTATATATCTTCACAGAAAGTTAATTGCTTTAGGGCAGAAACCAAGATTTTAATTAATTGTTAACCAAATTGAAAGTGTTTATTAGCAGATATATAGTCACCAAGCTCTAAGTCATCCCTTTTGTTCTCTCTTCCTCATCCCTCAGATCTGGTGATTTGCCAATCTTTTTTATTCTATCTCCATTAAGATCTATAGCATTTGTTCTCTTCTTTTCATTCTCATAAGCCACTAGCCTAGTTCAGACCATTTCCATCTCTGTCCTTGCCTCCTAATTGGCTCCCTGTCTCTTTACTTTCTGGAGCTATCCTCTTTAGTTTTGCAGAGATCATCTTCCTAAAGCAGAAATGTGACCACTTTATTCTCCTGCTCTATAATCATAATTGATTGGTTCTTTCCAGAACCTTAATAACACCCAAACCAATCCTATCATCATTCCTTTCTAGGCTATACTCCAAAGTCTCTGTTTTTTCTATACCATGCCCTCCCCAATCCTCCTGTGTACCTTCATTTGCTTTCCAAACCCGAGGTGAGTGATGGGCAACCTTTTGAGCTTGGTGTGTCAAAATTCACCAAAAAACAAGCATAACTCGGGTGGTATGTCAGAGGAAAAAAACATAATTTTGCGATATTTATAGTTTAAATAACAAAAATGTACAATTGTGATATATAACTGTATTTAATAAACCAAAAATTAATTATTTAACTTACCTGCTTAGTGACTTCTTTGTTCATCTGTGAGTTGGTTTCTTTTGTTGGTCTTGATATTATTTAACTTGTGTAGGGTACTGTGAACTAAGATAAGTGAGGGGGAGGGAGAATTCTTTAACTAACCTGCCTATTAGTGACTTTTCTGTTGCTGAATTTCATTGGCTAGTGAAAATTCATTTAGCTGCTAAATCGTCAATTAAAGGTTAGTATTTTGTACACTTCAAACCCAAGCAAGTGCTACTAACTTCATCTGTCAATCTGTTTCTTTTGTTGATATTATTTAACACTGAGAATAAGGTCTCACAAAAGTACATAGAGGGAAAATTTGTGAATAAAGCCATCGCTATATTTTTCAGGGTACTAAAAGTGTGTGCTAATCGGTCTAGGCACTCTAAATTTCCTGTGTGTAGTGGCACTCCTCTTGATTCTCCAAGCAGCACCTTTCATATTCTCAAGCTTTGACCTCAAGTCGACAAACACTTGAGCCCAGATGCTGTCATGAAATTCTTCAAGTTGCATCACCAAATCATCAATTTGCATCCATTGGAAACCATTTAATTTGAAACTACTGTAGACTACTACATAAGAATACTTAATTATTTTCATGGTCTGTTCCAGGCTTCTAAATTGATTAAATCTATCACTGAACTGGTCAAGTAATGAGTCTAAAACATGCTGGTACTTTATGTGCAAGGGTTCCATTTCATTTTGTACAGCTGCATTGGCCTTCTTAAAATACTTTGTTACTTAAGGAAAATACTTATAAGTTTTAGTTTCTATATCTCACTTGTGATAAATATTAAAAATGATAAAGGCTGGTATAATAATATAAATTAGTATTTTAATTAAAGCCATGTTTATAGATAAAGTTATCAGACCACAAGCTTGTAAGCATTCAAAACTGCCGCCTCCATTACTGTCTCCGAGTCTGCTAGCCAAGAGCCTACTGACAAAGAGACCACTCCCTCCTAACCCAGGAGATTTTAAACCCTCTCTGCGTCGACGTAGGCCTCCCCAAGCCCAAAGACCCGGAAGCGGAAACCAGTTGGACCATGTTGGATCACGGGAAATGTAGTTTTGATACATTTCCCATGTCCATAGAAATATATACACTTTTAGATGGCATTTTCTAAATTTCACTTTTACAATTCCCCGTGAGGTCCGGCAAAAAAAAAGGTTAGTCCTTTTTTCTTTGCTGGACCTGTAAAAATAACAACTTCTACATTTTTCAGGAATTTGGGGATAAAAGAAATAGATGAACAAATGGTTAAAATTAGCCGCATTGAAAAAACCAATTTGGGGGGCAGTCCCCCACTGGCGCAACAGTGTACAATTAAAACAATACATACAACTCAATTTCAACTCCCCATAGTTCAATCAACTGCACCCCAAAGTTTAAAGTTTGGTCTTCATGGTACAGTGAAGGCTTTTCAGACATCTTCATGGTGTCTTCACCAAACAAGTTCGTCGTCTGGATTTTTGGGGAGATGGCAAGATCCTTATCCTGAAATTATTCTGAAAAGAATTTAAACTTTACATTATAGATTACAAAACATACATTTTCTTCTAAGATTCATACAATTCCCCGTGAAATTACTCCTAAAAGAGTTAAATATACATATATTTTTACATTATCGAATTTTAAAAAAACTTAACAGATATCCCCATGAGGTAAATCTTAAACACACCTTTTTTCTAAAAAAAAAAAAAAAAAAGTACCTCAGGTCAGCTAAGGATGAGCGGCTGAGTCCTGGAGGTTATATGAATTCAATTGGCAAAATAAAAAGAATAAAATTCAAGAAAAAATTACTTGTGAATGAAATGTAAAATGTGCAAAAAATCTGGGGAAANAGTACCTCAGGTCAGCTAAGGATGAGCGGCTGAGTCCTGGAGGTTATATGAATTCAATTGGCAAAATAAAAAGAATAAAATTCAAGAAAAAATTACTTGTGAATGAAATGTAAAATGTGCAAAAAATCTGGGGAAATAAACTTAGACCTTTCAATGAAGGCCTAGTTAAAGTGAATTCAGCAAATTGCAATTACCCATTCAGGGCCAGGACTTAAGGAAAATGTCTCTCTCTGATCTGACTTATCATCAGCTTTTTTAGGGAAGTGAGCCAAATAAAATAACCAATCTTAGGTGCTTTCTAGGAATCTAAGTCGAGGGGACCCACATCCTCTAAAGTTTTAGAAAAGACTGGGACTCCAGGACTCAAACCCCAATTTCCAAGCCCTAAAGTATTGGCATAGAACTCTGCAATTATGCAGATCTTAGTCAGTCAAGTCTCTGACCATGTGCTTTCTTTAGCATTATTAACGGCTTTCATATTCCCTTCTGGAATCAGAGAGGCATTTAAATCACAGTCCTATAGGCTCAGGTATTTGCTGTAGAATCAGAAAAAGGATAAATAATGATTATATATGTACTTCCAGTACAAGATGAGAAAAAGGAAAAATCAATTGCTCTAATTAAAAAAAATGTCTTAAATTCAAAAATATATATATATAGCTTAGAACTAGAAGGGTTTTGTTACCCCAAAATGAGATTCTCTGTGAGAGAAAGTGGGTTTTACAAAATAGCAGATTCACAATGCACATTCAAATAGAGTACCATTATTTCCAATAGCACATTTTAAAACAATGATGTTTAAAATCATTTACTTGTTACAACCTGTAACCCTTGGCAAATGCTGTTATTGCTTCCATAGCAAAGAATATACAGGAGCTCCTTGACTCTCTGTATTTAAAAAAATCCTGGGTAGGAAATGCTTCTACCCATTTAAGACAACAATTTCTCTTATAATAAAATATATAAAAGCTTTATCCTTTAAGGCAACAATTCTTAAGGATTTAAAGTAAGAGTTAAAAAGATCTCTTGTAAAATTACAAGGTAATATTTAAAGCATGGAAACTTTCAAGGTTCTTTGCAATTACCAAGACAGAATAAATTTTAAAAGACATGTGCTTCTATAATCCAGTAGTATCAGATCAACAAGCTGGTCAAAACTTCTTACCAGTTCTAATAGATTTTTCTCATTATTTGGGAGTTACAATAAAATCATCAACAGAATTAATCTAGCAGCCACAAACTTCATTAACTTAAAATGATTCAGTGTAACAGGAAAATCAATGAAATAAGCAAGATTAATTAACAAAAGTAATTAGCAAAATACAGTAAGATAGTCTCTTTAAAAAAAAAGAAATAAAGCTCATTCAGTTCCGCGGTTTAAAAGATTGAGTTCTGCTGAGTTTAAAGGGGTTATTTTCTAAAAGTTCAAAGTTCTGAGCAGGTATAGGGTGAATATTCTTCCCCTGAGTTCAGTTTTTAATCACAAGCAAGTCTGACTAGGCCATTTGGCCAATTAAGGGTAAAAGCTAGTTGCTAGGTCCAGACGCTATCATCCACGTGGGCTCGGGGTTAGTGGAGAAAAGCTCAGGAAAACTACCCACGTGTAGAGTCTGTGTGGGTTGGGGTTGCCTAAATTAGGTCTTTAGAGAAAGATGTGGAAGGCTAGAATGTCTCCTATAAGAAAGTAGAGAGAAAGGGGAATATACCCAAATCGTTAGTGGCAGGAACTGAAGCAGTCTCTGGAGGTCGAGATCTCTGCAAGTCAGGACTGGGTTCCTTCCCGGAAATCTCAGGAAAAGCAGCTCGGGGTTCTGGAGTGGAAGCGGCAGCACTGGCAGCACCAGAGGCAAGAAAAGCAGCGCGGAGATTTCGGCGCAGCAGGAATGGAGATCAAGTCAGGAGTCAGGAGATCGGCTGCGAGACAAAACTGGCTGGGCACCGGCAGTCCATCAGAGCCAGCAAGGGCCATCAGGCCCGGGTCATTGAGCANAGGCAAGAAAAGCAGCGCGGAGATTTCGGCGCAGCAGGAATGGAGATCAAGTCAGGAGTCAGGAGATCGGCTGCGAGACAAAACTGGCTGGGCACCGGCAGTCCATCAGAGCCAGCAAGGGCCATCAGGCCCGGGTCATTGAGCAAAATAATTCGCAGCCCAGCGGCAATTAAAACCATTGTCTCTCTTCCCCGTAAAACAGCCTCTAGGCTGGGGAAAATCGGGAGAGGACTGGGCAAGGAAAAAAATCGCTTCTGAGACTCGGGGTCCCAAAGCCGCATGGCTTCTTCCTCTTAGACTATCCAGAAAATTGAAAATTCGATTTCCAAACTTCGTAAGGTTGCCAAAATTATAAATATTAAAAATGATAAAGGCTGGTATAATAATATAAATTAATATTTTAATTAAAGCCATGTTTATAGATAAAGTTATCAGATCACAAGCTTGTAAGCATTCAAAACTGCCGCCTCCATTACTGTCTCCGAGTCTGCTAGCCAAGAGCCTACTGGCAAAGAGACCACTCCCTACTAACCCAGGAGATTTTAAACCCTCTCTGCATCGACGTAGGCCTCCCCAAGCCCAAAGACCCGGAAGCGGAAACCAGTTGGACCATGTTGGATCACGGGAAATGTAGTTTTGATACATTTCCCATGTCCATAGAAATATATACACTTTTAGATGGCATTTTCCAAATTTCACTTTTTCACTTGAAAATTTTAAGTGTACTTTCAAAAGCTTTTATGTATCCAAACAAACATTTTTTTGCCAAAACCTTGAAACTTTTAATTCAGTTCATTAATATGAATAGAGAGATCTGTAAAAAAACATCAGGGTGTTGACCCACTTATCATCATTGAGCTGAGGAAAGTTTCCCAGATATTTATCCTCAAGAAATACCTTAATTTCTTAAAAGTACTCCACAAAGCACTCAAGAACTTTGCCTTGGCTCAACCATCTTATCTTACATTATTGTCCATCAGCAGTCCACTTTAGGTGGAATCTACCTGCAGTAAAAGTGCAGAAAATTCTTGCTTGTGAAGAGGGTAAGCAGCTATTAAATTAACTATTTTTGTATCAATTGACATTAAGTCGTTTAAGTCGGTGAATCCTGCCTTGGCACATAAAGCCTCCTGATGGATAATACAATGAAAAGGCACAATCAGATGTCAATAGCTTCTGTATACAATTTGACAAATCTGATTTTTTTTCCCACCATGTTTGGTGCCCAATCTGTCACCACTGACCCAACTTTAGAGATATCAATGCCTAGGTCACGGAATGTTTGTATAACAACCTTATATATTTTGCTTCCTGATGTACTTGTTGGCACTGATACTAACTTTATCAGCTCTTCTCTCATTGTGAGACCATCAGAATATTAACCAATAATGGCCAACTGAGCATGTGATGTGACATCAGTAGTTTCATCAAGAGAGATTGAAAAATATTTACAATTACTTATGTCTCTCTTTAATTGATGTACATTTATGTTCAGTCTCATCATTAGGTCTTTTATGATATTTCTCTTGAGTGGTAACTCAGATATTCTCTTAATAATTGCGTCTTTATTCTGCATATCATGAAATAGAACTGGTGCACATCTTAGGAGAGTTTCTTTAACAAATTCTCCCTCAATAAGTACTTTTCCATGCTGAGCTATGGAGTGAGCAATGCTCAAATTGTCAGATGTTAAATTTATAGAACCTTTTACAAATTTAAGGATGGAATTAGATTGGCCCTTATAAAGGTGTAGCTGCCTGGAAATGTATTCCTTCCTTTCATCCTCACTTTTTTCAAGAGCTGAGAATGATTAGTTTCACAATGTCTATTTAAATTCCACATTCTGCTTACTACCGTTTTAATACTTAGAATGCAAATGATCTGCCATTTTTTTCTATAATGCTATATATACATCTCAGTTCATGTCTCTTGAAATGGTTGGCTACTGCTACTACCACTTCCTTGACTTAACCTTAGTTTTTGTATTTTTGGGGTTCCCCATCAGGGAGGCAGTGACAGAAGATAGGATTATAGATAGCCTGTTAGCCCTGCAGGCAACCAGGGGTTAACTAGCCTAACTGACCACAAGATGGTACATATAACTGTCTTTTAGGAAAGGGAAGAGTTAATAAGCAGAAATAGGTGTTAATAAGGATGATAGTGGTGAAATGGAGTCTGCACTCTGGGGCAAGATGGCTTTCCTTATGTAAATTAAGATGGCTGCCGCTATTTCTAATGGCCAGAAATGGCACCCATAACACAGACCCTCGCCTCTCCCAGCCTCCCCCTCACTTATCTCAGTAATGACAGTCAATTAGAAGTCCACGACACCCCAGAACAGTAGATTGGAGGACAGTTGCTGTGGTTATGTGGTTGCTGGCAATGGCGATCACAGGGCCCCCAGAGATGCGTCCCCCGCAGCATTGCGCTGCTCCCTGCTCCGCTGGCTGGAAGTGAGGTCAAAAGTTCCCTAATGGCCCAAAAGTCCCAGAACTAGACACTCTGTGCTGGAGTTGTGTTTTTTAGCCTACAGACCTCCGGCACAGATTGTCTACGCTACACTACAGCAAATGTTTCATCCTCAGCATATAACCCCATACTTCTCTGTATTCAGCCATATGTGGCCGCGTGTCATTGAAAATGGCTAAGCATGTTAGTGCTGACACACGTGTCATAGCTTTGCCATCAGGGCCCTGGGTGGTTAATGGATAGAGTGCTGGGTCTGGAATCATGAAACCCAACCTCAGACATCTACTAGATGTGTGACCCTGAGGAAGTCATTTAATCTTAGTTTACTTCCATTTTATCATCTGTAAAATGGGGATAATAATATCCTCTCAAGGTTATTGTGAATTGCAAATGAGATATTTATAAAGTGTTTAGCTCAGTGCTTGGCACATAGTAAGTATTATAGAAATATTAATTATTATTATTCCTCTTTTGTTTCATCTTCTCTTTTTAGAATATAATCTATCTGAGGGTAGGCACTGATGTTTTTTCTACTTATATTTATATTTTCAGTGCATAACCCAGTGTCTGGCTCATAATAAAATACTGGTTGGCTTGGCTTCCTGTTGCCAGTGAAATAAAATACCCATTCTGACATTTAATGCCACAGTAATCTGGTTCCAAGACTTACCTCAAATTGGCCTTCTAGCTGTTCTTAAATTGTACATACCATTCCTCTTATTTATCTCTTCACAAAGGTTATGCCCATAAATCAAAAGATCTATATCATCTCTGCCTGTAGTGGTTAGGATTTTAGACTAAAAGGCATAAAACCCTATGTTAAAATTCATTCTCTAATACTTATTAGTTATTTGACCATGGCCAAGTAATTTAACTTTTTTGAAATTTACCTTCTTAATCTGTAAAATAATATCTGCAGTACCTACCTCCCAGGGTTATTTTAAGGCTTGTAAACATCTTTGCAAATCAATCAATAGGAATTTAAGAAGAATTTATGGCTTACTGGGCACTGTGCTAGATATTGAGGATAAAAATAAAACAAAAATGAAGCTCCCTATCCTCAAGATGCTTATATTCTATTGGAGGGAAACAAAATGTACATAGATAAGTATATATACTATGTAATAAAATAATAATTATGCTGAAATTGATGCTTAATTTAATTTTTTAAATAATTTTTATTTTTTAGAAAAGTTATCATGGTTACATGATTCATGTTCTTACTTTCCCCTTCACCCCCCCCCGACTTCTTCCCATCCCCCCCATAGCTGAGGTCCATTTCCTCTGGTTTTAACATGTGTCATCGATCAAGACTTATTTCCAAATTGTTGATAGTTGCATTGGTGTGGTAGTTTCGAGTCTACATCCTCATGTCCGCCTCAACCCATGTGTTCAAGCAGTTGCTTTTCTTCTGTGTTTCCTCTCCTGTAGTTCTTCCTCTGAATGTGGGTAGGGTTCTTTTCCTTAAGTCCCTCAGAATTGTTATGGATCATTGCATTGCTGCTAGTACAGAAGTCCATTACATTCTATTTTACCACAATGTATTGGTCTCTATGTACAATGTTCTTCTGGCTCTGCTCCTTTCACTCTGCATCAATTCCTGGTGGTCTTTCCAGTTCACATGGAATTCTTCCAGTTTATTATTCCTTTTAGTGCAATAATATTTCATCACCAGCATATACCACAGTTTGTTTAGCCATTCCCCAATAGAAGGGCATACCCTCATTTTCCAGTTTTTTGCCACCACAAAGAGCACAGCTATATATATTTTTGTACAAGTGTTTTTCCTTATGATCTCTTTGGGGTACAGACCTAACAATGGTATGGCTGGATCAAAGGGCAGGCAATCTTTTATAGCCTTTTGAGCATAGTTCCAAATTGCCTTCCAGAATGGTTGGATAAGTTCA
The DNA here is from genome assembly GCF_016433145.1 of Gracilinanus agilis. Lineage (NCBI taxonomy): Eukaryota > Metazoa > Chordata > Mammalia > Didelphimorphia > Didelphidae > Gracilinanus > Gracilinanus agilis. The sequence goes on along the minus strand of NC_058130.1, from coordinate 247,846,913 downwards.
CAACTCCACCAGCGATGCATTAATGTCCCAATTTGGCCACATCCCCTCCAACATTCATTACTCTCCTCTACTATCATTTTAGCCAATCTGCTAGGTGTGAGGTGATACGTCACCATTGTTTTGATTTGCATTTCCATAATTATTAGAGATTTAGAGCACTTTCTCATGTGCTTATTGATAGTTTTGATTTCTTTATCTGAAAATTGCCTATTCAATCCCTACCCCATTTATTGATTGGGGAATGGCTTGATTTTTTATACAATTGATTTAACTCCTTGTATACTTGAGTAATTAGACCCCTGTCAGAGTTTTTGTTATAAAGATTTTTTCCCAATTTGTTGTTTCCCTTCTGATTTTGGTTGCATTGTTTTTGTTTGTACAAAAGCTTTTTAATTTAGTATAATCAATCATCTCATTCACATTCAGAGTTATAATTATCAGTTGTGTATTCCCCAACATTTTGGTATCCTCTCTTAGTTCTACCCCTTCTTCTTAGGCTATTTCCTTTTAACCAGTGATTTGTTTAAACCAGTAATCCTTGTCCCCTCCCTTGATTTACTACCCTTTCTACGCCCTCCCTTATTATTCCCCTATTTTTATTTTTAAGGCCTAATGAATACCCTCTCCCTTCTCCTCCCCTCCATTTTTTGACCTCCCCACTCCTCTGCTCACCTTGGTTTATCCCTTCTGACTTTCTCAGTAGGGTTAGATAGAGTTCTATATCTCAATGGATATAGCTACTCTTCCCTCTCAGGGTTAATTCTACTGAGAGTAAGGTTTAAATATTACCTCTTAATTCTCTCTTCTTCTCCTTCTTATAATAGTATTCATCCCCTCCCCTTCCCATGCCCTCTTTGTGTGTAATAGAATTTCCTACTTTTTGTATTCGAGTTTCTCTTGGTGTCCTCTACTATTCACCCCCCTTTTTCCCACCCACCCCCTTATCATCTTAGACCATTTAGTACTCCAACCTCTCCCTGTGAATAATTCTTCCAATTACTATAATAGTGAATAGAGTTCACTACAGAGAATTATACATAACATTTCTCCATATAGGAATACAAATAATTAGATCTTATTTAAGCCCTTAAAGAGTCAAATTTTTAAAAAAAGAGTTTTCTTTCTTTCCCCTCTGTTTCTTATTTACATTTTCATGTTTCTCTTGGTCTTTGTGGTTGGATATAGAACTTTCCATTTAGTCCTGGTCTTTTCTGTACAAATACTTGGAAATTTTCTATCTTGTTGAATGCTCATACTTTCCCCTGGAAGTATATAGTCAGTTTTGATGGGTAGTTGATCCGTGATTGAAGGCCCAGCTCCCTTGCCTTTCTGAATATCATATTCCAAGCCTTGCGATCTTTTAGCATGGAGGCTGCCAGATCCTGTGTGATCCTGATTGGTGCTCCTTGATATCTGAATTGTCTCTTTCTGGCTTCTCGTAATTTTTTCTTTTACTTGGAAGCTCTTGATTTTGGCTATTATATTCCTGGGGGTTGTCTTTTCAGCGTTTAGTGTAGAGGATGATCTATGGATCCTTTCAATGTCTATATTGCCCTCTTGTTGTAGAACTTCAGGGCAATTTTGCTGAATAATTTCCTTTAGAATGGAGTCCAAATTTCTATTAATTTCTGCTTTTTCAGGAAGGCCAATGGTTCTCAAATTATCTCCTCTAGACCTGTTTTCTTGATCTGTCAATTTCTCAGTGAGATATTTCATGTTTCCTTCTATTTTATCAGTCTTTTGACTTTGCTTTATTTGTTCTTGTTGTCTTGAGAGATCATTGGCTTTTACTTGCCCAATTCTTGTCTTTAGAAACTGGTTTCCCACCATATTCTTTTGATTTTCCTTCTTGATTTGGTCTATCCTGTTTTCCAGCTGTTTGATTTTGATCTCCAATTTGCTTATTAATTCTTTTGATTTGAGGGCATCTTTTTCTAATTGCCCAATTCTAGACTTTAGAGACTGGTTTTTGGCTATAATCTTTTGGTTTTCCTTTTGAATTTGGTCTGTTTGATTCTTCAAGACTTCCAGCTGGTCTTCTGGTCTTCAATTTGCTTATCAATTCATTTGATTTCTGAGCCTCACTTTCTAATTGCGAAATTCTTCCTTTTAAACTGTTATTTTCTTGTCAGTTCTCTACCATCTTTCTCACAATCTCAGATTTGAACTCTTCAATAGCTTGTGACCAGTTTTCATTTTTTTGGAATACTTGTTTGTTCCCCTCTGCTGTTTGCTCTGTGGTCTAGATTTTTTCTGTGTAAAAATTGTCGAGTGTTAAAGATTTCTTCTTGATCTTTCTCTACTGGGGTTCTTGTGTCTGGCTTGCCATTGTTAGCCAGGTGCCCTCTCAGCTTTATCCTCACGTCCAGGGTCTGTCTGCTCTCTTTAGGCTCCTGAGGTCTCAGGTCTAGTTGTTCTCAGGGTCAAGCCTCCTGGTGGTCTCCTTGCTTGTTCCTCTGCCTAAAGCTCCCTTAACAGTCTCAGGGTGCTGATTCCACATTCATGCACCCCTCTGCACTGGTCCTCACCCACAGTCCGCGCCTGCACTCAGAATCCAAGTCTGCAGCTGCAACCACACCTGCACTCAGGGTCTGTGTTCAAAGTCCATGCGTTCTTTAGCCTCTTGGGGTCTTAAGTCTTGCTGCTCTCAGGAACAGGCCCTGGTGGTCCCAGGTAGCCATCAAGGACTTAATGGATGCCCCAAACTTGCTTTATCTCTTGTGTGCTGTCTTTGGCCCTGTAGGTGGTGTGGGGGGGAAGGGGTTGCTCAGCTCACATTTTAGTAGAGCTATTTCACCCCCTTATAACATGGAAATGCCCCAATTCGATGTACCTTCAATGCTGTACCCTGTTGTGGGGTCCCTTCATTCATCTGGATTTGTTTTTATGTCCCCTTGAGTAGTCCTATATGCATGGGTTAGGAGAGGTCAAGCAGCTGCTTTTTACTCTGCCACCATCCTAACCCGGAAGCCTTAATTTAATTTGTAAATACTTAAATTGATAATCTCACTGACTCTGAAGTTCCCTCAAATCATATAGAATACTATCCATCCTTGCTCGCCCATCTCAGATGATTTTTGCCTATTCCCATTCACAAATTCACCATGGTGAATGGAGGAGGTGGGACTGCTCAATATGCTACAGGCCTTTGTTACTTTCTTTGGACATCATGAAAGTACAGTTATCCACATAGTATCCCTTATTTTCCATCTTGACCAGTTGTTCTGGACTTCCTATCATACAATTTCTTGATGCCATTTTTTTCTCCAGAATTCCAACCTGAATATATGTTACAACCTGCTCAAATGCATGACTCACCTCTCCATTTCCCTTGGTTTTATAATCATTTTTAGTTCTTTGGAAGCAGTGATATTCCACGTATTCCTGCCACATAGCAACAATGGTAAAATGATCATACTAAAAAGAAAGATCTTTCCTTTCCTGGAAAATTTGAAATCAATAGAAAGGGTTTTGAGATTTCCTAAAGGCAATTCAACCTCTTCTCCATCTCCTGTGTAGATATACATGCTGTTGGGCAAATTCCACAAAGTAGCTGTCCAAATTTATATGGAAATCTGGGGAATAGGTTTTCAACCATTTGGTGTTTTCTATGTGAATGAGCACTTTCAGAGATCTCACAAAGTCTTTTATACCTTATGGAGGCTCTGTAATGTTCTAGGACTTGATGAAATCAGCAATCAGAACATCATCTGAAAACAGAAGTAAGATCTCAAGAGATCTCTCCTTAACCTGGATTTTATTCTGAATTTTCTTCATAACAATAACAAATGCCTTTGGAGAATATACATCAACCTTTTTTATATACCAAATGATGTTTTATATTTAACAGAGAGTTATTGAAGAGGCTTATTTGTATTGTTTTGTCTTTCAAAAATATAGAATGATGGCCTCAGACACTTCCCAGCTGTGTGACTCTGGGCAAGTCACTTGACCCCCATTGCCTACCCTTATCACTCTTCTGCTTTGGAGCCAATACACAGTATTGACTCCAAGATGGAAGGTAAGGGTTTAAAAAAATAAAAGAAATATAGAATGATCTTGACGTATAGATGAATGAATGAATGAATGAATGAATGAATGAATGAATGAAAAAGTACTGAGTAAATGCTTACTAATGTCAAGCACTGGGCTAAGTTCTGGGGATAAAAATACAAAAGACAGTCTCTGGCCTCAAGAGCAATATCTCCTATTATATCTTGGTATTTCAAGTAGAATAATTAATAAAATATAAAAAGTCACATGTAAAGAAGTCCTACTGTGTATGTGTGTATGTATGTATATGTATGTGTGTATACTGAAGATGAGAGAGAGATAGATAGATAAGTAGAGAAAGAGAGAGAGAGAGAGAGAGAGAGAGAGAGATAGATAAGTAGAGAAAGAGAGAGAGAGAGAGAGAGAGAGAGAGAGAGAGAGAGAGAGAGAGAGAAAGAGAGAGAGAGAGAGAGAGAGAGAGGATCATTCCCCAATGGTCAAAACATATTAACAGGAGTTTTTTCATAGGAAGAAATTCAAGTTATCAACAATCTTATAAAATGTTCAAATAATTAATAACTAGACAAATTCAAATTAAAGAATCTTTGAAATTCCATGTAACATCTAACATCTTGGCAAAGGGGCAAAAGGAAAAATGACAAATATTGGAGGGCCTGTGGGAAATTATGTATAGTAGTACACTCTTGGGGGAGCTATAAATTGGTCCAGTCATTCTGGAAAAGAATTTGGAACTCTGCCCATAAAGTTGCCAAACCATGCACACTCTGACTCAGAGATACCACTACCAGGATTATAACCTAAATAAATCAAAGACAAGAGGACTAAATGTACAAAAATATTTATAGCAACAATCTTTTTAGTAGCCAGAAATTGGAAATTAAGGAAGTACCCTCCTAATGTAAATGACTAAATAAATTGATATATGAATACTATAGATTATTATTGCATCAGAAGAAATGGTGAAATAGACAATTTCAGGAGAAACTTGAAAAACATTTATGGAATGGTGAAAAGTGAAGAGAACAGAACAAGAAGGATGAATTATACAGTGATAACATCAGAGAAAAAACAATTTTGAAAGATTTTAGATCTGTGGCCAAATGCAATGAACAGCGAATTCAAAAGAATGAATGTGAAACATGTCATTTAACTCCTTCCAGAGAGGCAATCAACTTAAAATTAATAAACACACACATATTTTTGAACATGGTGAAGATGGGAATTTATTTTGCTGGACTACACAGATATTAACTGAGGGATTTGTTTTAATTTTTGTTTTATTGGTAAGGAGTTGTTAGAGGGAAAAATTTTTTTTCTTGAAAAAAAATTGAAGAAGCAAATGGGGCAAATATAACCTTCAATGTGAATTGATTAAATAATCCAACAAAATGAAATAGAGTGGCAGAATGGACCAGGAAACAAAAAGAGCCCCTCAAAATCAGTTAATTAGAAGAAACATATCTAAAAGTGAAGATACACTTAACATTAAAGTGAGAGGTTGAAATTAAGTTTGCTATATATCAAGTGAACCTAAAAAAAGCAGGAATTGCAACCATATAATCATTTTTAACAAAGTAAAAATAAAAAGAATCCGTAAATAAAGAAAATGCATTATGCTTAAAGGAACCACAGAAAACAAATCATTATCAGTATTAAACTTAAATGCTGTAAATGTAATATTACCTAAGTTAAATAAAGGGAAATTAATTCAATTGTGAGAAGACACAGATAACCACAAAATACTAGTAGGAAGCTTTAATGTTCTTCTCTTATATCTGGATGAATCTAACAGAAAGATAAACAAAAAGGAAAATATAGAAATGCACAAAGTGTTTATAAATCTAGAGCTGAAATATTTATGGTATCTTTTGAATGTAGACATTAAAGGATGTACATATGTTGAAGCACCACATGTCACTTTTTTCAAAAACAGATCATGTATTAGGGATCATACAAATTGGAAAAAAGTAAAAAAAGCAGAAACACCAGGGATCTTCTATAGACCATAACATAATTAGTACAGGGAGCACAAGCAAAAGGTAAAGATCTTAATAATGAAATTCTAAAAAAACTTTGAGGGGCTATAAAAATTAATCACAGAAACAATAACTTCATGGCAAAAATGACAGTAATGAGATAACATAACAAAATTTATGGGGTTCTGTCAAAAGTGTCCTTAAGGGAAACATTATGTCACTTAAAATATACATTAACAAAATAGAAAAGATAAAGGCCATATATAAAGGATGAGATGCAAAACTGAAGGTCTTCAGGGGGTAGAAGTCAGAGACATTGAAAGAAAAAGGGGAAAGCCGTCAGATACAAAATAGACATTCTCCACCCTAAAAAAAGTGGAGCCATGACTACCTGTGTTCTATATAAAGACTTCAGCAAGACAATGAACATGCTACAAACTACATTCAGAACTTTGTCCCTAACCATTCGTCTACAAAAGTTTCCCAAAGGATTATGAGAGGCAAAAATGACTGAATTGAACCTAATCACCCTACCACAACAATGACTAGTTTAAGGAGGTAAGGGTTGGGAGCCAGGAAGAATTTTTTTAAAAGAGAGGCAACTTTTCTCCCATCTACTTTCTGGTGATGACAACTAATCTCAGCTGAGTTTCTGAAGATCTCAAAGGGAAAAAAAACAAACTTCTGCCAGTCCTAAGTTAAGAGTCATTCCCTTAACTGAAAGAGTTTTATAATACTTTTGACAGAAAGAGCTCTTGACTCCCAGGAGGCTGAAGGTGAAAAAATAAGACTCCAGCTGCCATCAAAAAACAAGTCCAGGAGACTAATGGATCAATCTGTCTAGCAGAGAAATGTGCCCTGAGAGGAGTCCAGAGTGGGAGCAGCTGCCCAGAAACTGAGAATCCTACTCTGTACTGTCTCAGATGCTCCACACTCTGTCCCATCCAGAAGCTGCTGCCTGACACGATCCAGCAGCAGCATAGTTTGGTGAAGAGCCAGCAAAGCAAGAGAGTAACTCGTTTGACCCATACCAGTAACATGCTGGCTTGTCTAGTGAAGATGTCACAGCTTAGAAGCAATCTCTGCTGAGACGAAGGTGCTGCAGGGAATAAAGTGCCCTTTGAAAAGTAAAGCCAGCTAAACAATGGAGTGATTCATAGTGAACTTAATGAGGATTTATAGATAGAGACAGGATATTAGTACATGACAACAATTATACTTTAAGTTCAAATCCACTCTTGTCCTTTCTTGGAAGCTTGGATGCACATATTTCTTTATTTGTTTTCTCCATTAGATTGTAAGCTCCTTGAGGGCAAGGATTGCCTTTGCCACTTTTTGTATCCTCAGTGCCTAGCATAGGGGTTGGCAACGTATGGCTCTTTCTGCAGGAGCCATAAAGTCAATTTTTTTTTCAGGCACTGTTACAGGAGCGCACACTGTGAGCACTGTACGGCTCTCATGAAATTACATTTTAAAAAATGTGGCATTTATGGCTCTCAGGACCAAAAAGGTTGCAGATCCCTGGCCTAGCAGATTGTCAATGTTTGTTGATTGATTAAAAACCACTTAAAACACTGCCTGACACATAGAAGGCACTCTATAAATGCTTATTCCCTCCTCCTTTCTTTTTGTCTGACACTCTTCCATCTCCGTGTCTCAATTTCCTCACCTATAAGATGAAGAGGTTGAGTGTTTTTACCTTATAGGAACCTTATTGACCCTATTACTCTCTAAGTAGCCGAAGAAAATTTTGAACTCAGATCTTCCTGATTTCAAGCCCAATATATTACTTTTATTTTATATTATTCCAAGAGTGGTAAATTCTATTGGTTAGCAAGCCATAAAACATACTGAGCTGCATCATGACATAATATTCCATATAAATATTAGGTATTTTTATTATATTTATCATATCATAGTATAATGCCTTGCCCAAAATGGGAATAAAAAATATTATTGGTTATAACATGAACTTTAACATATCGGTTTAAGAAAATGCAATCAGATTTCTTTTCCCATTTTTTCTTCTAGGAAAGCAAAATAAAACAAAAACCCTCCAGGGGAATCTATGAAAAAGAATTTAGATTTTAAGCTCAGTGAAATCTTGATATATGTTAAGCTCATGCTGATTTACACAAATTCCCTTAACTATTTGACTGACGACTTGTCATAAATAAATAACAACAGCAAAACCCATCACTATTCCAGTTGTTGATTTAAGTGTCAACCTGACCAAAGCATTTCAAATATTTTTTGTGATCAATTTGATTACTTTAGCTTTTCCAAATCAATGGTCTGTAAAACCCTACCCCTTCAATACACACATTGTGACACTCCATTTTGTTCTCTTCTTTCCCAAAGTTTCTCATATCTGCAAATTATCCCTCCTCTTATTCCCCCTTTCTGCAGCCAATTCATTCATCTATTTCTCCTTATGCTAACTTTGCCATTGGTCCAGTTGATAAGGTACAGTTCCATTAAAAATCATTGGACTTATTTTATCATTTTCATTTGTGCCTCGATAAATAAAATATTGTCTCAGTTCATCAATTTTTATCCATACCCTCTCCCCAATATGTCTAAAGCAATAACCACATTTAATTACCCAAAGTCTCTCGGTCCAAAAAAGTTTACCTGTATAGGCACACTTGTATCAAAACTATCATTCCTTCATTACATCTCAGTGTGAATTGTTGACTTACTAAACCCAGGGACTGACTGAGATCTACCATATCTCTTCCAAATCTTCCAGTCTCTTCTAAAAACTTTCTATGGAGAGTTTCTTCTTAATCAAAATGAAGAGTTTCTAGTTATTGAAAAATTTTGCATTTAAAAGTTTCCTGGATGCCCAAATTTTCTTTTCAAAAATCATTTTAGATATCAATAGTAACAACTTTTGAAGGCCACTGGAGTAAGTTCCTCTAGGTCAGAGACTTTAAAATGTTTCTTCCTCTTTGCATCTGTAGTGTCCACCACAAAACTTTGTATATATGATTAATATATTCATATTGTGTCATTTGAAATTATTGTAAGCCCTGGAAGACTACATCTCCCAGGACTCTCTCTGCTACAACTTCCCCTGACATGTCCCACTTCCTTTGGGGGAGGTGTCAGGGAAAGTATAAAAGGGAAAGTTTGTCACCTTTTCTCTCTCTCTCTACCCAGGAGGGTCTGCTCTCAACCCTGAAACCCTCATCTCTCTCTTGGCGCTTTTTCCCCCTTTCTTCCTACCTCCTAGTTTTCCCTAGACCTTTCCCTTTCTAATTAAAATAAAACCTAGCTATTCAAACCCTAAAGTTGCTCTCTAATCATTCATTTGGGGGCTCTGGTCAATTTCCCCTTGCGAGGGGCTGGGGAACACTACCTTCCTTTCCTTCCTCTATCATCCTCTCTTCTTTCTCCCATCAATCCTACCTTCCTACCTTCCTCCTTCACCCCCCACACAATATTGACTGTCCTTTTCTTGTATAAATGTGACCAGTAGACTTGATTTTCCATGGTAATGATGACCCTCTTGGGAGAACTGTGAACAGATCCAACCATTTTGGAGAACAATCTGGAATTATAGTCAAAGGGTTACAAATCTTTGTATACCTTTTGACCCAGAACACCGCTAGTAGAGTTTATTATTATTATAGAGGGTTTTTTTTATGATAGGGAGACAGATATCTCTTAAGGCAGTAGAGAAGAAAAAAGTACATAGTCGGAGGTTCAAAATTCAAGAAAGAGAGGGAGGATGATTGAATTAACAATATTCTGGACACAAGTGGAAGTGGTGGGATCACGGGTGGATGTAGATAGGTTGGCCTTGGCAAGTAGAAGGGTTGATTTATTGTAAGAGATTGGGGAAAATGGAGAAATTGTAGGAAGTGATGTGAAAGAGTTTTGAAATGAAGAGAAGGGGGAAATAGGGAGCTCATATGGTCTTAATTTTCTCAGGAAAATAAGATTTGAGGTTCTCAGATGAAAGAGGGAAGTTTGGGTGGCTTAAGAATAGATGAGAAGGTTTGTAAAATCCTCTGTGAAAAGTGAGGTGAAGAATCAATTAGGGAAGAATAAAAAGATTACCTTGTTGCTGGGAAAGATTAGTTGATGTTGAATAACATGAATTTATTATGTACTCAATGAGGACTGTCATCTGTGACTTCCTCCAGATTCATACAGGAGCCAGGAGCATGTAAGAAGTGAAGATGACAAATAATGGGAATAATCTGGAATTGAGATTTTTGTAAAGGCTGAGTGACATTTGGACTAGAGGGCAAGGGATTTGAAAGTAGGAGACAGGGTAATATTAAATAGGTTGTGTATATTTGAGACTAAAGAGAGGAAATAGAGAGAGCTTAAGAACGTGCAAAGAATGGAGAGATTGGAGTTCTTGTAAAGGTGAAAGATAGTTTTAGAAGAGGTAAGACAGTCTGGTTTCTCTGTATTTGGATTAGAGCTGTGATTTCATTGGTACTCCAGATGAGAGAATCTTCAACCAATGTATTTCAGTATGTTTTGCACAAAATATGGTAGTTTTAGAGAGTTCCTTGGGGAACCAAGAGGTTAAGTGATTTGCCCAGGGTCATATAGACAATATACGTCACAGTCAGATTTGAACACAAGTCTTTCTGCTTCCAAAGACTACTCTAACCATTATACTATGCCACTTCATTTCTCTGTATTAAAATGAAAAAAATTAAGGGAAGCATTTTCTACTTGCTAAATTTGGGAGGGCTTTTTTTAAATATTGACAGGTACTTTAAAATATAATTTGTCTATTTCCCCTTCAAGTTTTTGCACATGAAAATGTATCATTTCAGCTATTTACTCCTATTTACTTTGATAAAAACGATAAATGGACACAAGTAACGATGCTGTAAGAAACGGTAATCAAAGTTTTACTAACTTTGCTTTGCATTACTCTTCCAACTTTTCTTGGCATCAAGGGTTGGTCTCCAGAGGTATGCTACTACCTTTGAGGTTCCAGAAGTAGCCTTGGTGCCAACCTCTTAAAAGGATAAGCTTACAAATCCCACACTGGTGATTTTCCCATTAACAAGCAGCTGATAGACGCAAGTATTTTTTGGTAAAAGGATTTACTCAGAGGACACCCTAAGAATGGTAACTATATAAAATGACAGCAGGGGAGAGTAATGAATGTTGGAGGGAATGTGGCAAAAGTGGAACATTAATGCATTGCTGGTGGAGTTGTAAACTGCTCCAACCATTCTGGATGGCAATTTGGAACTTTGCCCAAAGAGCGCTAAAAGATTTCTTGCCCTTTGATCCAGCCATACCACTGCTGGGTTTATATCCCAAAGAGATCATAAGGAAAAAGACTTGTACAAAAATATTTATAGCTGCGCTCTTTGTGGTGGCAAAAATCTAGAAAACAAGGGTATGCCCTTCAATTGGGGAATGGCTAGACAAATTGTGGTATCTATTGGTGGTGGAATACTATTGTGCTCAAAGGAATAATGAACTGGAGGAATTCCATGTGAACTGGAATGACTTCCAGGAATTGATGCAGAGTGAAAGGAGCAGAACCAGGAGAACATTATACACAGAGATGGATACACTGTGGTAAAATTGAATGTAATGGACTTCCCTACTAACAACAATGCAGTGATCCAGGACAACTCTGAGGGAATTATGAGAAAGAACACTTATTCACATTCAGAGGAACAACTGTGGAAGTAGAAACACAAAAGAAAAACAACTGTATTATCGCATGGGTGAATGGGGATATAATTAGGGATATTGACTCAAAATGAACACCCTAATGCAAATATCATTAATATGGAAATTGGTCTTGATCAATGACACATGTAAAACCCAGTGGAACTATGTGTGGGCTATGGGAGGTGGTGGGAGGAGAGGAGGGATAGAGCATGAATCCTATAACCATGGAGAAATGTTATAAATTAATTAAATAAAAATAAAAAAAGAATGATAGCTATACTCACTGCCCCCCCCCATCCCACTACCATAAACCTACCATATACTTTCTCACAAATGAATGAAACATGCCTTGGGAATGGTAGGCACATACTGAGAATACAATGGTAGTGAGTCCCACGTAGAAGAAGCACACACATATCCTTTATTTGTAAAGTCCTGTGTAGCAGTTTGTTAAGGCATCATCTCTATTGGGCAGATGACTCAGCTGGCTTCCCAGGTGGCTCCTCACTATAGCTTCACTCTTGAATGACAGATCTAATTCTCTCTTGAGTCCAAAGCTGGGTTATTTTCCTGCTACCAAAGGTATAGATCCTCAAAATTGCTTCTTCCGTCAAGAGAGTAGTACCTCCCTCCTTCCCTGTAGAGACACCCTTCACATAGGAGGGAAGTAGTACCTTCCACAGTAGTCCCTGTTATTCATGAGCAGTCTAGTAGCCTGGAATGTGACACTCAGTGCCCTCTTTTATTCTTTAAACTCTCTCAAACTGACTTTCCAACTGATGGATAGATGAGATTGTTGTTGTTAGTCCTTCATTTTTGAAAAGGATCAGTGACATCATGAGATGATGTCTTGACTTTTGACTGAATTGGATCTAAGTGAGGCAGAGTTTCACAAATTGTCAGCCTTGCTTTCTCTTCCAGTCACCAAAAAGCAGTAACAATACAAAAGTCAGGTGACTGGAGATGGTCCAGGATGCAATGGATAACTTTGGTGTCTTCAATATTTAATCATGCTCTAAGCTCCACACAGCTACCTTCATCGTTGTTGGAACAAACTGTTCTCATCTGCCTATTCTGTCAGTGAAAAGCAAAGCAGCATCCAGAGTGGGGAAGGAAAGGAATTCCCTGTTCACCCTCAGGGGAAGGATCTCTTCTACAGGAAGCTTCTGTCCTACATTTACCTGAACTGCTGGACTTGCCTAGGGCTTAGCTGTTTAAAGCCCTGTGAAGACACATCTTTTTTTTCTTCTTGGTAACCTCTTATAATGAGGTTGTAATGAGGTTGCTTCCTTTACTTAGATCAGAGAAAGGTGTTTATATTTCATAAAGGGATCACAGGGTGTCAACACCTTATTAGCACATTAACACCTCATTACCTCTGTTATCTACTCTTTGCTTTTAGTGACTACATCAACTACAGAAGGAGGGAACTTCTCTTACACTCATAATAATAACTGTTATACCTTAGCCTTCTGGGAATTTCTACCACTTTAGGCTCTTTCCCAGATAAAAGTAGAAAAGTAAAGGGCCCGTAATCTAGTAAATTTTAAAAGAAAAATAGTTAAAAATTCTAAATCTTATCTTGTTTTTCAAAGGCCAATCTTCTCTAGGTTCTAGTTTTGTGTTCTATATTTCCTATACTCCAAGGAGGTTAAAGACAAAATGAAAGGTCCCTCACATACCAAACATACACAGTAACAATTTTTTTGGTACCAAAAAAACTAGAAACAAAGTAGGTGCCATTGATTGAAGAATGGTTGAACAAGTTGAGGCATATGTACTGTATATTATGGAGTATGATTTTGCCATAAGAAAAGGGAAGTATTGTGAAAAAATAGGCAGACCATTGAATCAAAAGAATCTGGGCTTACATTCTGTTTCTGTGAAATAATGGCTATTTGACCTCTGGGAAGTCGCTTGATCTCTCTGCCTCTGATAATTTTTAGACTTTAAACAATACAACAGGTCATTTTAATATTCATTAGAGGTAGTTAGGTGAACAGTGAATAAGAGTGTCGGAAATAGAATCAGGAAGACTTCAATTCAAATCCAGACTTGAGGACTTACTAGCTGTGTGACTCTATGAAGGTCATTTAACCTCTATCTTCTTCAGTTTCCTCATCTGTAAAATGAGGATAATAATAACATCTAACTACCAGCATTTTTGTGATGACAAAATGAGAATCTTATATTTTTATTTAAAATGAGAATATTTGTATAGTGATTTTCAAGGAATGAGGAAGGAAGGAAGGAAAAAAGGAATGAAGGATGAAAAAAGGAAGGAGGGAAGGTAGGGAGAATGGGAAGGGGGAGAGAGAAAGGAAGAAAAAAGAGAAGAGGGAAGAAAGGGAGAAAGGAGATAAGAAAAGGAGACAAAAAGGAAGGAAAAGAGGAAGAAGGAAAGAAAGAAAGGAAAGGAAAGGAAAGAGGGAGGAAGAATTTTGAGAGACTTGGGGAGACTTCTACATACAAGCTATTTGAAGAGTAATATAAATATTACCAGGAGATATAAACATAATGACTATATTAATGTAAAGGAAAATAATGCAGAAAGATATAAGAACTCAAATCAATTAAATGGTCAAGCTTGACTCTGGGGAATTGATGATCAAATGCCATCCCTTCCTCCTAATAAAGAGGAGAGAGACTACAAGTATGGGATGATAAAACTATATTGTTAGGGGAGGAGATATCATTGGGAAATGTCAACAATATTTTTTTAAAATATGGTTTAAACCACATTTCCCCCTGCATGATATAATTTGAATCTAGAGATATAAGTATTAGGTGTGCTCAGAATTCTTTAGCTTCATTAAAAATCATCTTTTTTTTAATTTTGACTTAACAAAACAGACTTAAAAGACTTAACTTTATATTTTGATGTAACAGAAAACAAGTTTGCAGAGTATAGTTCTTGGAAACAAGTAAAATAACAATAAATAGTAACTACAACTGATGGTACATGTAACTATTTTTTAAAATAACCCTTACCTTCTATCTTGTAATCAATACTAGATATTGGTTCCAAGGGAGAAGAATGGTAAGGGCAGGCAATGGGAGCTAAGTGACTTGTCCAGGGTCACACAGCTGGGAAGTGTCTGAGGCCAGATTTGAACCTAGGACCTCCTGTCTCTAGGCATGACTCTCAATCCACTGAGCTAACCAGCTGCACCCCCATGTGACTATTTCTTAAAAAGAAAGATAGATGGTGCTTTAACCTTTACATGGTGGTACAGTTGTTATGTTGTCTGTTGGGTTAAACTTGATTTTTGCTGTCATTTAAAGGTGTCTTTTATGAATTAATTTCATTTTTTAAATGGACAAAATCTATTTTCTCTTCTTCTCCATCCTTCCCCCTTCATTTTAATTATAGTAATACAAATCTAATAAGCATATATGTGTAACACTGGCATTTCCTAAACTGGTTTCCCAACTTCACAAAGTATGGAATGCACTGGCAAATACCACATGACCACACACATTTATTTTATTTGATAGCATGTCCAATGAAGGAAATCTGAGCCATTTAATATTATGTTAATGAAAAAAAGAATGTGGTATTATAAGTTCAAATACAGCTTTTGTTTTTCTGAAAAAAAACTCAAAATCATTCTCAGTCTGCCTACCTGAGATGAAAATAGTTTGTGTAAAGTACCTGAGGGGTAAGTAACTACCATCAACAAGAAAAAAACCTGAGTTTACTAGAAGCCCCAAAGAGAGGAGTTAAGAGTGCCAGTGTAATCAATGTCATGATTTTCAAGACGAACTCATAAGTAATAAATAAATACTCAAAGATGGAATGAGGTAGCTGTTAGTCTATAAATGTCTGGCCACTCTACTTTTATCACCTCATCAGAAGGGAAAATCTGAACATGTAAGGCAGTGTGATGGTGTGTAATGGGTAGGTATTTGACACATGATCTCATTAGTAGAACCCCCCACCCCAGGTAAGGAGAGTCAGTTGACTAACAGAGGCCGGCAATTTATCTGCAACTTCTAGTCTTAAAGAGTTACCTGAAGTGGTGATAGGCTAAATAATTTCCCCAACATAAGAGAACTAGTATGAATCAGAGGAAAGACTCAAACCCAAGTCTAACAGGCTCTGAAGTCTACTTCACCCATTACACCATGTTGCCTCTCAATATGCAATGACATTCCCCCCATCACCTAGATTATAATAAAGGAAAGAAAAATCTTTTGGCACCTGGAGTGAGAAAGGAAACCTGGAGACAAGCCCTATTAGAGAAGGAGGAAAAGGAGAAGAGAGATGTATATACACTTACAATGAGTGATTGAATCTGAGTTTATTCACATGTTGAAAAAACATTGCAACATCCTGGCATTCTTCAAGCAGGAAAGTCTTTTAATTATAATCGCAAATCAGAAAGTGACAGCAAAAGTTGAAACATGCTCAAAATGTCTGGTGGGTATTTTATTATTTTTTTTAAAGTGGTACAGTATTTCTTTTTCTAAATATGAGTGAAGGGCAAGGAGATGAGATAATGATGCAGGTGTACTACATGTAATTGAAATATCCTTTTATCTGGCAGGTTTTCAACAATTGAGATTAGACCTAACATGACTTGACCAGCCTGCCAAAACCTAGAGGGGTACTTTTAGTTGCATATATACAGAGAGCCCTGTTTAGTGACAGGACTTTAAAAATAAATGTGATGCCTGTGTAGCAATCCTATGTAGCCACTCTGGTAAGGGCATTCCTACAACCCTCATAGTGGGCACCCCCTAGATAAGTCTATTAAAGATTCAAGGTATTCTGTGATTCTATATCCACTCAAAATCAGGGTCCACTAGTCCCCACTGATGTCCTTATTTCTGCTTGTTGTCAAAAGGCAAAAAAAAGTTAAAGGTTAATTCTTCTAAATTTAAACTTTTATTTTAAAATAAACTTTTAAATAATTCAAAGAAATAGAAAAAAGAGCTATATATATATATATATATATATATATATATATATATATATATCCCTCATAAATACGGTGCATACTCATCCACAAATACATACATCATGAATGGGAAGAGTGAACACAAATAATGTCTACAAAAACATATAGACAGAAAATCTGGCCAGAACACATGTGTGAGGGGGCAAATTTCGCTTCTGTTGTTTATGGTGTGACTGAATTATTCCCTTTGGGCCAGCTTCCTGAGGAAGTTACATGGCATCAAGTCTCATTTGGACATGTAGTTTCTGCAAGACGTGTGGTAACTAGGGAGTATCTTTCAAATGTTGTCCCTTGCTGATCTTCTGTGACATTGTTTCATGATGCTCTCCTTAGCCTGGGGTCTATTGATCATTATCACACTGCCTTCCTTTCTTTCTCAGTTCCAGTAGGCAGCTAGGTGGCACAGTGGATAAAGAGCCAAGAGTAAAGTCAGTAAGACCTGAGTTAAATTAGCCTCTAACATTTGCTAGTTGTATGATCCTAAGTAAATCCCTTGGCTTCTGTTTGCCCCAGTTTCCTCTTCTGTAAAATGGAGATGTTAATAACACCTACATCATAGGGTTGCTGTAGGGATCACATGATATAATAGTGGTAAAGTGCTTTTGAAAGAGCCTGGCACATAGTAAGTGCTAGGTAAATGTTCAACATCATTATTATCTGAAACTATTTTTGAAAAGCAAAGCTATAACATTGGACAAGAGAAAAACATTGTTTTGTTATTGTTTTTCCTTAAAAAGGGAAGTCTATCTGTTTCTCTGAGATTTGGCTAAAATGGGCATTTTTTTTCTGAAGGACATTCCTCATACTAAGTGTTAGGTTTAACTATCCTCTCAGGTTGAAGTCTATTTTTAATCTCATCTTTGGGGTCACTAAGGACAATTTATTGATCACAAAGCTCTTTCTGATTTAGGATTAGAAACTCACTCTGGTTTCAGGTTTAATTTCTTGTTGCCAAATTGTACTCAGCATCAGTTTTGAGAGTACCTTCCAGAAAAATTTCAAGAACTTTTTGGATTTGGGGGAAAATTTCATTGCCAAGAATTTTCTTGTAGTAAAGACAGAGGAACAAACTTGAAAATTAGGAGGGCAAGGTTATCATCTTTTTCTTGCCTTGTCACACTCCTACATTTAATATGAATAGGGTTATAGATTTAGAATTGACAGGGAATTTGAAGGTTTTATATATATATACATATATACATATATATGTAGTCCAACTCTATCATTTTTAAAGATGAAGAAATTGAGGACTCAAAGTGATTTAGTAACTTACCTAAGGTTGTAGATGTAGAAAACAGAAGGATTATATCAATGGCTGCCAGAAAGCCTGTCTTAAATAAATATTAAAAATTTAAAATATTCCTGATTTCTTAAGTCACTTAGTCAATATCTCACCAGTTCCCTTGCATCCTAGTCTATCTTTTCCTAATTCTTAGTTCTAGGTTAGGTTCTGTAAGTAACAAGAAGAGAAATTATGTATCTACATAGTATGATCTGGAAAATATAACAAATTAATCAAACAATAAGCATTTATTAAGTGATGATCATGTGCCAGGCACAGTCTAACTTCTAATACAAATATAAAAATAAAAAAAGCCCTTGCATTCAAGAAGTTTACATTCTACCAGGGCAGGGGGGTGGAAATACAAGCCTAAATACCTATCTTATTACTTGAAAGTATACTTTTCATTTTGTCATACTTTCCAGGTGGAGCCATGAAGACAGGATACCCAAAGGTGGGAAAGGGCTGAAGATAGGAAGGTGAGAGGCAACCTTCATCTATGGATTATCTGTACTTAGTTTATAGAGCCCTGAGACGTAAGAGATTTTCAGGGGATTATCCAAACTACCTCTCCGAAGGAAGATGCTAATTAATCACTTTGCCTCTAAGTAGGGTTGATCTTAAGCCATTCCCAAACAAATAGAAAAATATTCCTAATACTAAGTATGGTTATAATTCAATATTTCAAAAAGCTGTTATTTTTATTAATGTGGATTCTCCTGTCAAAGAAAGTTGCAACCCCTTTATGATTATTTTCATTTTCTTTAGGAATTGTTTTGGCTGGAAATTCATCATCAATTTGAGATGAGCCTCCCAAAATTCAGCTAGATTTGTCTGATTTTTCAGACACAATATATATTCCACCAAAGGGTTCATATTTCTAAACATTTTTAGGTTGGTAAGACTTCCTCAAGAATATACTCAACTAGCAAAGGCTTTGAGAAGCTGTGGTAACTCCTATACCATTATATGAAATTAGGATGTTAGTAGAGGTAGGATATTTGTAGTTAAAGTAATTACTATCTAAGCTACTTTTGTTTTGGATCCTATGGAGTCTTGCTGATGTCAGCCCTCTGAGACATAAACTGCAATATTCCTGGCTCTTAGTCTCCACCCTTAAGTGATTAACAAAAAATGTCAATCATTCCCTAGAAAAGATGTTTATAGTTTCTCTTTAGAGGAATTTTCTTTTATCTATCTATCTATCTATCTATCTATCTATCTATCTATCTATCTATCTATCTATCGATCGATCTATCCATCCATCCATCCATCCATCCATCCATCCATCCATCTATCTATCTATCTATGTCTACCTGTCTGTCTACCTATCTCTCTAATCTATAGATATGTTAACTTCGAAAAAACACAGAACTATTAAATAGTCATAAAACCACTCTTTAATCAAGGGAAAGGGGGGACAGGGCTACTTGGCCTCTTATGCAGAGCTGCGCCTTGTGCAGAGTCCAAGATTGAACATTGCTTCACTCTGATCCCTGACCTCCTGGGAGTGACACCGCGCTAGATGACCACTCCAGGGAACAAAGAAAATTGGGGAACTTATATACCATTTGGGAAGATCCAGGGGCTGGGAGAGATGATTGACATTGTACTGGTAAGGATGGGATTTACAATCAAGCTTGGGAAAGGAATCATAGCTAGAGGCTAGGGTGTAAGGCAAGGGGCTGCTTACACCATGGATACTAAAGAATGGTTCCTGCCCAGGTGTGTCTTCCAGGGAAAGGGTCTTTGATACTATGGGGAAGACTACCTAAGACAAAAGGGTATTTAGCATTTACCCCAGGGTCCATTATTCAGTGTGCAACTGGTAGCCTGAGATTCCCTTCAGGGTGGATTCTTATGGGAACTGGGAACAAGCACAAGCTTTGAGGGTCTCCAACCTACAAGCTATTTCTAAAACTTGGGGTTCATCAGATCTCACTAAGCCACAAGTTTGGGGTCTCTAGATTCCACGTCGACAGATAGATAGATAGATAGATAGATAGGAAGGAAATTTTTGAAAAAAGTGTTTATTAAGTGCTTTCTATGTGCCAAGAACTAAATTAGTTACTTTACAAATATTTCATATGCTCCTTTCAAGAACTCTAGGAGGTGGGTGTTATTATTATCCCCATTTTGTAGTTAAGGACAGATTTGAACTCAGATCTTCCTTATTCCAGTTCTCATATATCACCTAGAGCAACAACTGGCCTTGAGAGCCATAAACGCCTGTGGAAAGAGGAGGATGGAGGCAGAAGGCACTGGAATATGGGGCAGGGGCTTAAGGGCCCCCTGGGGCACATCCTGGGGCTCTGCCCGGACTGGCTGGTGGGGAGGTGGAGCCAGATATGGCTTGAGAGCCCCTGACCTAGATGAATATGCTATTTCTACATTCATATGTATGTGATATATGCATATATACATGTATATAGGTTTGTATGTACATGCCTCTGTGTGTGTGTGTGTGTATATATATATATATATATGTTTGTATTTATGTGTGTACATGTATAGGGCAGGTAAATGGCACAGTACATGGACTGCCAGGCCAGGAGTCAAAAGACATCTCTGAGTTCAAATCTGACCTCAGCCACTTACCAGCTGTGTGACCCTGGACAAGTGACTTAACCATGTTTGTCTCAGTTTTCTCATCTGTAAAATGAACAGAAGGAAATGGAAAACCACTCCTATACTGTTGACAAGAAATCCCTGAACAGGGTCATGAAAAGTAAAACATGACAGAAAAAGGACATATTGTGTGTATATTTGCATGCACATATGATTGTGTGTATACACATGTGTACATGCATGATTCATATATATGTGTATCCATGTGCATTTGTGTACATATATTTTATGTATCTGTCTGTATTCAAATGTATATATGCACATGTATTTATATTTATATTTTTCAGATATTGATATAAATGTAGATATGTGATAGAAAGCTAGTCTAGGAGTCATGAAAACCTGTGTTCAAGTCCCAGTTCTGCTATATGCTGGCCCTGTGACTCTAGGAAAGTCATTTCACCTCTCTCTGTGCTCCCTTGCCTCCAGCAATTTTTGAAGACAAAAACGTAAAAGAATGATTGATCTGTGTGGGTAGAAGGAGTTTCCCACATTGACAAAATAACAGTTGTGGACGCCTCCCAAAGAGTCAAGTTCCTTACCAGTTTGGCCACAAAGGGATGTTTTTCTTTTTTGCTACAACAATTAGATCCTACAAAATCTGCAATCTGCACTGATTGAAGAATTACTCATACTGACAAAACCCCAAATACTGAAATTTGGGTAAATATACAATGGATGTTTTAAAATTCAATTTTCTTTCATTTTTTCAGGTCCAAATTCTCCCACTTCTGCCTTTCCCTTTCCTTCTCCCCCATTGAGAACGTGAGAAAACCAAATGTGGTTACAAGCGTATACTGTATAGCCAAGCAAAATAAATTTCCGTATTGGACCATGGTCACTGTACTTCCAATCTCTAAAAGGGAAAAAAAAGAAAATCTAAGTATCACTAGGAATTAATGAAAATATAGAGTATCCCCCAAATCTTGTAAAACTTAAAACTAACTTAAATTTGGGGGGCATCCTGTAGATGCAGACTCAAATGTCATTCTCAGAAAGAAATTTCCAACTCGGGTATTTGGATCCAAAGTCCTATTTCCTTCTAAACACAGAAGCAGGAAAGAAAGTGCCACTTTGCTCTGGGCCGAAATGGCTGTTTGTCTCCTATCTACTCAGCTAAATCTTCATTCTGCTTCCATTGGCAGCTTAAGTCTTAAATTCTTCCCTGAAATGGCTAGATCCCATACTGGCCTCCCTTTTCTGAATGACTGTATTTATGGGCAGTACCCCACAGTTAAGCAAAGATGTCAACTTGCTTTGTTTACATTCACATTGCCTAACCAACTAGATTGTAAATTCCTGGAAGGAATAGTGTCTTCCTGTATATGTTTCATAGCCTCTAGCGCAAATCTGGACAAAGAAGGAGACAAACATTCATGGGCTGCTCCAGTAGACTGAGGTCTGAAGATTCTTGCCTGTGGAATTAAAATCCATGATATCAGAGTTCTCCCCTCCTTTCAGCTCATGAAAATTCCCTTGCCTCTACTTACCAGTGCCGTTCTGATGGCAATGTGAATCGGGCTCCTGTGGGGGCTGAAGTTGTAATACAGATTTTCATTTTTATGGGCCCATATGCCAGTTTCCTTTAGGCTCCTAGCCAAAGGGACCCAGATGAATATGAATGGCTGGTTTAAATGCAGTTTTGATATTCGCTTTGTTTAGGAGCAAGATAAATGTGTGTTAACAGGCATTGCTTTTCCTGCCTGACTTTGTCCTTCCTTTTGAGTATCCACACCTCCCATGAAGGGCATCCCCAGCTTAGTTCCTTCAAGCTTGTCTTGAGCATGTCACCTTTTTAAAAACCAGCACTTGTATCTTTTCCTTTTCAGACCAGATCCTCCCTCCCTTGTCTGATTCTTAGCCAAGCATAGCAAGGCCAGCTGGTGAAAGCCTTGTTGGAGACAATGGTACCAGACTCGGCTTAATGAAATTCTGCCAGTGCCAGCCATGGTTCCCTGGATCGGCACAGTCGGTTTCATGTTGCAGGCCATCCTCCAATCCATATTTAAATGTTGTGCTTAGTGAGGATTAAAAATCTGTGAATCGAGGTAAGAAGAAGAAAAAAGAGGTCATTGTGGGTCTGGAGGGAATCAACATTGTCTCTTTGAAAAAACTTGTGTCTGCTTCCCAGACTGACCATCTGGGACACTGTATGTCACTAAATCAATTACAAAGGCAAAATGAGGAAGATATAATTAAATTAGCACAGGGAGAACTTTCCAGGAGCTGGTATCCAGTGAACCTCAGCAAAAAAGAAGGTGAGATTGTCTGAATGGTTAAGGGAAGGATCAGGATTTCTAGAGGAAGGGAGCTGCAAGAAACAAGGAAGAATATTAGATCCTAAACACGCCTATTTCTGCCTATCTTTCCCCTTGAACTTTCCGGCTTTTAAAATGATCCCAGAAATCTTGGAGAGGATTAAAAAAAAAAAGAAAGTTTTAAATAAAGAAATCCCTTAATCTCCTTAAACTCATTATTGCTTTTAAGCCAAATTTCACTAAATTTTTTGTAAAAAGGCTATAATTTTGAATGAAATTAATGTTTTTATATGAATTCTAACTATATAAGGTATAAGCATGTGGGGTTTAAAAATGGGGTTAAGTAAAATTTTAGGAGATGGTGAAAAAAAAAGTGTTCATTTCCACCAGGCTCAGTTCTATTTTGGGACCAGGGGTTGTCCTTTTGGACTTTGGGGCAGCTATGACTTAGTAAAACAAAAATGGGATTGACCAGGTAGTGAGGGTGCAGGGAAGAGTTTGTAGTTCTGAATATGCATTCCCTTCTTTGGATTTATCTAGAACTATCCTGGTTTTTGATAGTGATAAAGCCTATTTGATTCAGTCATGTTGTCTGGAACAGAAGCAAATTTACTTAAACTCTGAGGGAAACCAAGAAATGTTCCCTAGATGGTGAAATGGCCAACTGGATGATTACTACCTTCATTTAGTGCATCCTTCTCTGTCCCCCTATCTAATTTCCATGATGGAAGAATACTGGTATGAATAATGTTCTAATTGTTACTCATCTGAGTGACCTAATAGACACGGGACTCTACTGACAGCCAGAACAGCTGAGAACTATTCTGAGTCTACCATCACTTTTCTGTGTTTTCTCAGGCAGGTCAAACGCCCCTTGGTCCCTACTCATCCCAACTTGAGAAGAATGCAAGATTCCAGAGAGAAAAAATTATTTTGTTTTTGTCTTTGTGTAGCACCTGGTCATCCTCTAGCAAGATAGTTTTCTAATGTGTAATTAGGATTTGCTCCCCAGAATTCTCTCTCCCAGCATTCCATGTTCCTTCTCATGTGGTAGGGTGAGGTGAGAGGCAGGAGAATTTTACTCAGGTGTTTTTTACTCATACTTTTACTTTTGTTCTTATTTATTTTATTCTACTTTAAGTGATTATTAATAAACCTTATAAAATATAATACTTGGAGTTATTGGATATTAATTTAAATTTTACACTAAGAAATTATTTCCTTAAAGGACCAGAATCCACTCAACTGCGCTTCACAAGCCCCCATAGCTGAGAGAAGTATCTATCAGCCAGATGACATAATTATCAAAGCAGAAGTATTTAATGAAATGGAATAATGAGAAAAGTAGCCATAAAACATTGCCCCCAAGATCTTTGGGCAATTTCTCCAAAACATATTAACCATTAATAGGAGTAAGTACCCAAATGTGCAGGTAGTTCAATTAGTTTGTGTTTTAAGACAATTTTAAAATGTGGTTAAAATTTTACAATTTGTTTAACCACTTGTTTTTGGAGAACGTATTGTTCAACCACTTGAAAGCATGTGGCCAGAGCATATGGATAGAAAGGCAATCCACACCTCCAAAGCTATAGGGCTTCTGATGTCTTCTGGTGATGTCAGCATGCTGCTCCCTCCAGGACTGCTTCCCATTGGTCTCTCCTAAGCACTGCCCTCCTGAGTGCTGCTCTGCTAGTTGTTCAGTCTCACCCAGCTACTGCCAGACACCACCCCACTAGGCACACAGTTGTGGAACTTTTCTCTGTTTCCAGCTCTTGGCATCAGTTTAAGTCTTTGGCTAAAAGGCTAAGTCAATAATGTTCTTTCATTTCAAGAACCAGAGGCCCTTTTAGAAAAGCAACCACCCTTCTCTAAGTTATGTAAGGCCAGTGACAGAACTTTAAAAAAATCTTTTTCAGCCTTTAAAAATGTTTTTTTTTAGTTGAAGGTCTATTCTTTCCCCACAGGGTCTAGGCTAGGAGGCATTTTGTCTCCAGTAGGAGTTTCATTGCCCCAATTACCAAGTTTATCAGGACACAGGACATCATCCCAGCTAGTTAATACCCATGGACTTAATCTCTTCTTTGGATGCAATTTCCCAGTCCTGGGGCTCTCTGCCAAGGACTTCTTCCTAGTTCGTGATAAGCATCTCCTATGCCTTCTGATTTTAATCTCTGAAGAATAGACTCCACCTGCTTGTCATCCATTTAAGAATTACATGCTCAAACAGCTCTGGGATTCAGGGCTACCCAGTTCATGGATTCCAAGACTCTTCAAGTCTCACATAAAGATGAATAGGAGGACGAAAGTCACACTGACAAAAACAATGTCATCTCTTCTATCTACCCAACTACATTCCTGGCCTTTCATAGAGAAAAATAAAAACTCAGATTCCCAAGACCAAAAAGAGTGCCTATTACATAGTAGGCATTGGTTGAATTAAATTGAAATGAAATGAATTAAATCAAATTGAGTGGAGAAAATTATTGATAGAAGTGATGCAATGCATTCCACTGGGCTTGTCAAATGCTCTGGATCCAAGTCATAGGTCCTGTCACTTACTAGCTTTGTGATCTTGGGCAAATCACTTTGCTTCTCTAAGCCTCAGTTTCCTCATCTTTAAAATGAGAATGATAATCTTTTTCTACCTTCTCTCATAGAATGGTTGTTAGTGAAAGTGTTTTATAAAATGTAAAATTCTATCCCAAAGCACACCAGTATCTGCTGAAAGTATTAATAATCAAGTCAAAGACAATAAGACTTTCTGAACCTGAATGTAAGTATTGAAAAGATCTCTGGTCCCACTTGTACCTGAAGAAGGGTTACTTATTTACATCCCTAACAAGTAGGTAATCAACCTTTATTTGAAAACCTCCAGTGACATGGAAACTATCACCTCCTAAAGCAGCTCATCATTTTCCTTTTTTTTGGGAGGGGGGGGGGGAGTAGCTCTCCTGGTTAGGAAGTTTTCCTTCATCTCAAAGTACACTATTCCACTCTGCAATTTCAACTTATTATTTTTAGTTTAATACTGAAAGTAGACCCAAGCAAAATAAGTATAATTCAATTTCTACATTATACCTCATTCAAATTAGCTATCATATCAAGGTAGCTATCATATTCTATATTATATCCTATAGTCTTATTTTCTCCAGGCTAATTATCTCCAGTGCTTTTCTCTATGCCTTATAGCTTATTTATGTCTTTCTAAACTAATCATAAGATATTTATAGCCTGATCAGTGTAGAATGCAATGAAATGATTGCTTCCTCCATTGCAGGCACCATGATTTCATTCATTCAGTCTGTTTGCTTTTGCTTTTCTGGCTGCCCTATTTCACTGTTGACTAAGATTGAGCTCATAGTTCATTCAGTTCCCAGACCTTTTTTCATAGGGGAAAGTGTTTAGCCATATCTTCACTGTACTATATTTGTACAGATTTTTTTGCCCATTGACTCAGTCCAAACTCACTTCCTTAGGGTTATCAGCTTATCAGCTGCCATAAATTCAATTACTGCATTTCTTCAAATAGCTTCTAAGTTTTTATCCTCAGATCTCCTGAATTTGACTTACTATCCATATCATCAAGGAGGATGTTTTATTGTCATCTAAAACTCAATATGTCCAAAATGGAACATAACGTCTTAAGTTGATGTTCCCTTAAGTACATACCTCCTCCAAACCTTCCTTTCCTTATTTTGGACACACCCAGGCACCAAGGTACACAACTCTAGAGTTATCCTTAACTTCTTTCTTCCTCACTCACCTAAATTCAATTAGTTGTCAAATCTTGTCATTTATACCTTCCACAATATCTCTTGCATTTACTCCCTTTTCACCTTTCACATTAATGTCATTCAAGTTCAGACCCTCATCACATTTTCCACTCAATAGAATATAAGCTCTTTGAAAGCATAAAGTATTCTCTTTTTTACTTTTAATCCTCAGTACCAACTGTAGTGCCTTACACATAGTTGGCAATTAATGTTACACAGAGTTGCTTTGAATCAGTTTATAGTTAGCCTCCTAATTTCAGCCTCTCCCTTTTCAATCCATACTTTATACAGCTGCCAAAATGGTCTTTCCAAGGCCAGTACTGGTGTTATTTTTGCTCAAAAACTATTCTTCTTGAGGTCAGGCAAAAGGTGAAAAACATTTATTAAGTAATGTACTTATATGTGGCAGGAACTGTGCCAAGGATACAAATAAAAATGTAAAGGAAGATAGAACTTGTCCTCAAGGAGCTCACATCTTAATGTGGTAAGGCAAGACACAAGAGAGGACTGGAAGTGGGAAGAACATAACTAGGCTAGGAGAAAATACCTAGGCTAGGGCTCAGTGATAGGAGGGGTATGAAGTAAGGTGATGGTTGGACCTGTCCCCTAAAGGGAGATCCATCTCTCCTCTGCCTATGGAACCTAGCCTTGGGAGAAAGGGGCTAGCATGGCAGAGGGATAAGAAGGCCCTAGGTGCTGAAAGAAGTTCTCTGATGAGAAAATAGTTGAGTTGTGGTGGTAAAATCTGAGAGATTCAGAAGCACATCAGGAAGGGGAATGAAATTTGACCAGCCTGGGATTGTTCCCCAAATGGAGTCCTTCTTCTCTAGAAGGAATTTAACAATGGAAGAAAGGAAGAAGCAGGAACTTTGTTTTATGTTTACCTTTACCATTGGTATCTTGTACATGATAAATGTGAAATAAATGCTTTTTGATTAAACAAATTTGAGTTTTAATAGCTAAATCTAAATATAAGAAGACAGAGAAAGAAGATAAAAGTCTCCAGATAGTGGAGAAGACAATGCAATTTCCTGCTAATCTGAAGGTTCATCTCATACCAAATGCTCAATTGCCAGGGTTATAATAGCCAAAGGATTCCTCTTGGCAAAGGGAAATGGAAAGCATTAGCACCGACAGCAAGAAAATTGCCCTTCTACACAGCAGACAGTGTGGGAGCCTAGAATGATGACTCTTCTCCCTTCCTTGACTCTGAGTCATACAGATTCCCCAGCAGAGCATGGCAGATTGGTTTACATTTGAATGTGATGGGCACCTGTGGCACCAGCAGCTGCAATGTTGTTTCATTTTGGCTTCCTAGTCTGTCTCAGTCATGGTACTTTAACTAAGCCATTTCATAGATGGAAAGCAGAAAAGTTGAGAAGGAAACCTTGATTCTATTCAAAGCATCACTTAACTCCCTTGGATGGAAGAAATCCCAGAGGGTAACTGGTTTTTTGCCCAGTGGTCTGAGAAGTGGCTTATATTTTCCAGGGTTTGTATGTGTGAAGAAGGGGGCATTTGACAGCCAGCTGTTAAGTTCCATCTTCAGCCTGTCTCCAGTCTTCTACCCCTAGCCAGGATGTCAGCAATTTCCTGAAACTGCCTCCAAAAACACTTTCTTCTTGTTGCCACTGGATAGTATCTACACACACTGGGCTGATATTAAAGGGTTTATACTATAGGATCACAGCATTTATTACTAGAGGAAGACCTTAAGGATCATTTTAGCCGAGTATTCTTTTGAAAAAGATGAGAAAATTTGTGTTCAAAAGGAGACAATGTCCTTCCTGAGGTCATATACATTTTAAGTGGCAAAACCAGGATTTAAAACAAGGTCATAGATCTGCAAATCCTGAGCTCTTTCAACTATGGTATCTCCTAAAATATCCTAGCATAAAGGGATTCACAGCTTTTATATCCTGCTGCAAAATCAAGCGTCTTCATTAGCCCATGTAGCTTACCTAGCCTTCTGAGTACAGAAATAACAAGACTACATAAATACACAATTTAAATTGTAATTAGTTGCCTAACTATAATAATCTACTAGTAGACTATCAGAGTTAGAGATAGTTTCCTATACATGGGTTTCATATATACTAAGATTGTTTCATATATCCTAAGAAGTGGTCTTCTCCATTGTTCACACTATCTGTTTTTTAAAAATCAAAGTAATAGCTTACCAGAGCTTAATGACCTTTAGGAGCAGACTTCACATAATACTTTTCTTGTACTTATCAAATACAGAATCTTCCATTTAGTATTCAGAGTCCTTAATAACCTACTCACACTCTGCCAACACACATCTTTCCAGTCTTCTTATACCTTATGCCCCACCAAGCTTCAGTTTATTCGACTGAAGTTTAAGGGAATTGTACTAGGTGGTCTTGAAAATCCCTTTCATCTCTAAACTTTTAATTCTATGGAACTAATAGATGCCTAATAAATGCTCTTTTACCATTTAATTTTTATTTTTCCCAATTACATATAAAGAAAAAGGGTTCCAAATTCTGTCTCTTCCTTTCCTCCTCTTTGAGAAGACAAGTATTTTGATGTAGAATAAATGCTCTTTTAAAAACATTGCTCATAGCCTGATGGCTATTTCAGCTTTTTAATGAGCCCAAACCACTGCTATACCCACAGCACAGTGAGAGGGCCCTTGGGTCAAATCTGTCTTTTGACTTCTCTGTTTTACATACTGTGGCAATTCCCCCAAACCCACATGTTATTTGGGTAGGGTTAGTAAATTTCTTTCAGTTCCATCATGGCCCTGGCAGCTAATACTTGAGCTATGTATATTATCCTGAAGCTTTATTTAACAAGACTAGAGAGTCTCCCAAATTTTGTCTTGCATTCTTATAATGGCCCAATCACTGCTCTCCCTAAGCTAACACTGAAAGCTTTGCACCAAAACCTTAGAAATAGAAGATTGCATCATTCATCTTCACCTCTTCCTTTTTCTGTCAGCAGCTCTCTAGTTTATTTGGGTTCTCATTACAGACCACACATTTCATTTTCCAGTAAAACTGTGTTTCATAAATATCACCCATTATTTATTTTGCAAGAACATGGAGACATATTGTTCAAATAGGTTTCCTAAGCAGTAGCTAATCACTAGCCAGAAATGCCACTAACATGAAATGATCATCTCTAAATGAACTATATGGCTGTTTTGAGCTGGGAGGTCCATAGTGTTAGTTCCAGAAGCTTGTCCATGGTTGACTTCCTTGTCACTACTATCCTTTGTGAGACTTGTGGAAGGGTTAGCCATCAGCAGGATATTTTTTAGTTTGTTACTGTATTTCTCTTCCTGCTGATAGGGCTATTTTCATTAGGATTAAAATGGCAACCAATAAATATTAAAGTTCACCCAGTGAAAAGAATAGCTTTCTCAGAAGCTCACTGGGATTAGAATGTTTAAGAAGACCCTACTAAATATATGATCACCCTTTCTCTGAGACCTTTTGTGTGCATGCATGTGGGTGTGCTTTCAGCATCAATTGAATTTGGTATTTTGCTCAAATTGGCTCACACTAATTGTTTGCCCATATTGCTGTGTGCTTCTCAACAAAATGAGCCTGAGAAAATAGAATCTCACTTTCTTTGCCCAGGGAATTCATATTTCATGTGCTTGATCTTTGTTGGTGGTTAGATGAAAATTCTCACTTTGCATAGTGGCTTTCATTCTGCCATTCTTAGGTGACCTCAAATATCTCATCTATATCAGAGCCTCCCATGTAAGCCCTGGCGAACAATAGCAAGTATTAAACTAGCTGAGACCTGCATGTATGTTCAGGGGCGAAGGAATGGGGTGCAGTGAGAGGGCTGGGAGAGAAAGTGAGAATTAGAATGTTTGATAGAAAAGATTAGAAAAGTCACTCTCTCCTTAGATTCCTTCATTTCTTTACCTGTCCCTTCCCAAGAAAGTTTACCAGGGATAATTCCAGAGGTCAACGGACAGGAACATAAATGGTTTGGTAAATTGCTTATTATCTACACTAACATACTCCAAACACTCTAAGATTTTCACATAATGCATCATAATGACTATCCCTGAGTTTAATGCGTCTTTATTTATGTGTACAAAAGCCTGAGGGTAGTGGTGGTCTTGGGCAGCGAGGTGGCATAGAGGATAGAGTATCAGACCTGGAATCAGAAAGACTCGTCTCTCTGAATTCAAACCTGACTGAGACATTTACTCGCTTTGAGACTCTGGGCAAGGCACTTTTACCCTCAGTTTCCTTACCTGCAAAATGAGCTGGAGAGGGAAATGGCAAACCACTCCAGTTTCTCTGTCAAGACAACCCCAGATGGGATCATGAAGAGTCAGACATGACTGAAAATGACTGAACTAAGGGTTAGTCTTCAAGTGGTTGCTGCTTATTATTTTTTTAGTTGTTTTATTGATCAGTGTGGTAAAAATGCATTAGTTAATTTTTTGTGATGAGCTTCTCTGAGCTTAGTTAGACATCTTTGGAAAGTGGATGCAGTTTTATTGGGATGGCACAGAGCACTTTAAACACTTTCAGCATAATAGAAAGTGCCAGGAGTAACCTCTCTGTCATAGCAAAGGCGATGTCCACAATGATGAGTTCACAAATCCATTGAAATAAGGAAGGGATTTTAATTATTATTGCTTCTGGCTTGACTCTGATCTTGGTATATCTTGGTTTTGCCTAAACAACTGATCCATTTTCTAGGTCAGTATAAGGGATCCTTTCAGTACTGCAAGCATGGGGCAATAGCTTGATATATGGTTAGTAACCTACAGTGACTAATGATTTACAGTAAAATCCAGAGCAAAGAAAAGCCAGGGGAAGCTCTATATTTCATTTTCCTGGCAGTGAGCTACAAAAGGTTTGTATCTTAAATCAACCAGTGGCCTGTACACTAGAAGGATGTGGGCTAAATAGATTTGTATGACTGTGTAATTATTCATAATAGAAAAGTTCCTAGCTGTCATCATGGCTTCTATAAAGTACTAAAAGGATAGTTAAAGAGCTGGCCTCATGTCCACAGCACAGATGTTTCCTGGGTCAGAAGTGAGAAGTCAGATTTGCCCTTGTAGCTCTTATATTAATGGAGTAGAAAAGTGGGAATAGGGGAGTGTGAATTTGGGTCCATATTACATTTTCCCAGCCTGTAATGTGGCTATTAACTTGTTCATATTCACTCTGGTTTGTGTACGATTCTTTTCTCTCTATCATTTGTAGATAATATAGGTTATGATAGGAATAACTACACATTTTACTATTCTCAGCATTATCCCTTTAATTCTCTAGTACTCTAGCACAGTGTGTTACATATGGAAGATGTGAAATATTTACTAAGGAAATGGGAATTTGAGTACTAGTTATGTAGAAGATGTTTTGCAGTGTCTTGTGATGCAAAGATGTATGAAAAATATTGTCTTGTCCTCAAGGTGCATATACTCTAATTAGAGATAACCCATAGCATAAAAATGTCACCTCTTGGCTCAAATGGACTCATTCTATCTTGATTGCTTCTTAATACTCATACTGTTTGGCTAACACATCCAACCAGATTTTCCTCTGGGAATATCAGAATTTGGTTCATGCATAAAAGTTTCTATAAAAGCACACAGGCTAACAAAACAGCATACATAGGTTAAGGTTTATTTAGCTTGCAAGATTTAAAAAAAAGAATAACTCATATCCAAGTGCATAAACAGTAAAATCAACTCCTCTTTATTTTCTGATGGTCTTCCACCTTCCCTATATATATATATATATGCCGTTTTCGCCCTGCATTTTCAATACTTCCCATGTTAAGGAAAGTGCTCTGAGCCCCAGAGTTAAGCAAAGGTAGCTTCCCTCAAGGCCTGAAGAAAACATGTGAATCATGGTACTTTTGAAGGAATGTATCCCAAAAGCAGTGCCTTATTATGAATCCTTGCTATGATTAACTTTCTTCTGTTGTGCATCTTCTTCTGTTGGTGGTTGTTCTTTCTATCTCAATTCTTTTCCTCAGGAAGACTTCTCTGCATCATCTGGTATTCTCTCCCTGAGGCATATTTCTCTTCATGGGCTCCTCTTCTGTGTCCATCTGCTGCAAGTTCCTACATGCACATAGTTCCTTGAAGAGACTTGTGGTTTCCTAGAAGGGCCATGTACGCACTTCGACTTCACTAAAGGGAAGTGAGAAATCCTTTACCTCTCTTAGATTTTTTGTGTCACTTCTCTTCTAAAACTAAGCACAAATTTGAGTCAATGTCAGGCAAAGACTTCATCAACAAGGATTTCAAACAAGAAGAACCTTGCCTTGCAAATGGCAAGGTAAAGGAGATGAGCTATCAATAGGAACTTACTGCTTTCATCACAAGCCAAACCTGGGTACATCCCATAGACAGATAAAAATAGAGATTAGAAAATATAATAAGTGCCCAGAGCATGGTACAGACTTCAAGTGGTATTATAGGATGATAAGTTACAGTTTTAGAGCTAGAAGGGACTTTAGAGATCAGGTCTAATGTCTTGCTTTTAAAGGTGAGAAAACTTGGATCAGGAGAGGTCAAGTGTCTCTCCAGAAATCACCCAGGAATTTAATGGCAGAACTAAAATTGGATCCAGGTGCACCAACTTGACTACAGACTTAGTACCTTTTTCCCTACACCTCACGTGTTCAGAATGGAAAAATCTGAGCTCTGAAAGAAGGGGAGAGAATGGGACCCTTCTCTATTTCTTCATTTCTCTCAATGCATTGAATAATAGTATTTAGAGACATTTGGCTCACCCAGTGGATAGTGCCTACACCTGAAATCTTCCCATCTTAGACATTTTGTAATTATGTGACTCTGGGCAAGTCACTTAATCTTTGTCTGCCTCTTTTTACTCATATGTAAAAAGAGGATAATAATAGCACTGATCTCTCAGGGTTGTTGTAAGGATAAAATAAAATGACTATTTTCAGTGATGAAGATTATGGTGATTATTATTTAAGTAAGGTGGGAAAATTAATCTTTGTTGCTGTCTGAAGTATTGACTTGATGAGGTCAAGGCACTGCCTTCTTACAAATAATGTGGCAATTCAGAAAAACAAAGAAAACAAAATTGCTAGATATATCCCTACCTTAGAATGTACTGATCAAAGGCATTTTTCACTACTCTGCCCTTCATCTTAGGGACTTACTTTTCTGTTCAGTGATGTGATCCTGAAGCATTTTTTACTGTCTCATTAAAGATGAGCTCAATGAGAAATTTTGATAATGTAAAAATGTAGATATTGCATGTGTGATCTAAGAGACCCCTTTTTTAATAAAATGGTGACCCATAAAAGCCATACACACTTTACTGCAAAAAAATGGAATGAAGAATTCAGTAGAAAAATGCTTAAGAATTACTTTTAGGACAGATATGTTAATATGGCAGTAAACAGTTCTGTCTCCCATTAGAAATATTCAAAATAGCAATAATAAAAGTGATCACTAATCCGCATGTTGGCCTGGATGTAACATTCATTTTAATCTTGAATTGTTAAGCAAAAAAAGTAAGAAAGATGGTTCTGTTTGTTATAATAGGCAAATAATGATAGTAGAGATAACATGCATAATGGATGGAATGCTAGACATTGAGTCAAGAATACCCAGATTCAAATCTCATCAGACTCTTAGCTACATGACACAATTTCTCTTATCCTTAACTTCTCTTTAGTCATGTAAAATGGAAATAATAATACCTTTGTTTCTTACCTTTTGTTGTGACAAAAAACATGAAATGATAAATGGAAAGTGCTTTGCTAACTTTAATGTACTATATTAATGCCTGTTGTCAGTAGTATTATCTAAACGCATATCTCAAAGAAATCAAAGGATATGTTAGCTGCCTTTAAAAGAGGGAAGGGAACTAATTGCAAACAATTTGTGTATCTCTAAAATTGTAACACAAGTGAGAAATCCCTTTTAAAAAGTTTTATCTATATATTTTATACCACAGACATTTCACAAAATATCTTCTACTCCCATAAAGTCATCTCTTGTCACAGAAAAACAGTTACAAATGGCACAAAGATTATATTGGACAGTGGTATATACGACTTCCAACATCTGAATTTTCTCCTCATCCCACCATTTATGTCTATGGGAAGGAAGATTTTCTCATATATTCTTTTGATTTTGAATGTTGTTCATTAATTTGAATTCAACTGTCTTTCATTATTATAATAATATAATCATCATGACTATTATTTCCCTGGTTCTGCTTTATTCATCCTAAATCTATTCATACAATTCTTCCTATGCTTCTAAATGCCTCACGTCTACTAATGTTTAGTCATTTTAGATTGGGTCTGACTCTTCATGTCCCCATTTGGGGTTTTCTTGGCAAAGATGCTGGTTTGCCATTTCCTTCACCAACTCTTTACATATGAGGAAGCTGAGGCCAACAGGGTCAAGCCCAGGGCCACAAAGCTAATAAATGTTTGAGGCCAGATTTAAATTCAGGAAGCTGAGTTTTCCTGAATTACCCACCCAGCATTTTATCCCCAATTAAATGTCCATTATTTATTATGGTATAATGATACTAGATTATGCCCATATCTACAAATTATTCAGTTATTTTCCAAAGAACCATTTCCAAAATGAGTCTTTTTGTACTTTATAGTAAGTGGTCAGTAAAAATGACCAAATTTTGCAGCATAAATATTTGAGAAAACAGAGTATAGTGCATAAATCCCACCTTCCATAGGAGGCCTTTCCCAATCTTCCTTAATTCTTACTTGTGCTGATTATCTCCTATTTATATTGGATAGAGCTTATTTGTTCACAGTTGTTTGTAAATTTTTCTCCAGTCTCAGACTGTGAGCTCCTTGAGAAAAGGAACTGTCATGTATCTTTCTTTGTATCACCAGTGCACTGTGCCTGACTCATAGAGGGAACTTAATTCTATTGACTGAATGACTTAACTAGAAATTTAGACACTGTAAAAAAAAAAGAGCTTCATGGCAAATTCTCATATAAATATACTTTATTAAATATGGCTACACTTTTTGTGGTTACAAAAATCCAGAGACAAAATGAAAATCAATTAGGGAATTTCAGAACAAAATCATAACATATTAATGTTATATGTAATATGTATGAATGAATATGTAATACAATAAAAATTAAAACATAATAGAACAATAGTATAATGTAATATAATACAATAAAGTAAAATAAAAATATAACGTAATATTATATTATATCATACTTGTACCCTAAGAAATTCTGGAAGAAACATAGGAAAGTTTATATGAACTGATAAAGAGTGAAGTAAGCAGAACTAGGAGAACAATATACATGATAACTACAATATTATTCTATGTGAAAAAAAAGAAAGCAGTGGAACTCTAAAGAATTGCAAGGACAAACTCTGCCCAAGAAAAATAATTCTGATACAATGACCCAGGACAATTCTGAGGGATTTATGGTAAAGATGCTACCCACATTCAGAGGAAGGACTACAGGAGAGGAAACATATAAGAAAAACAACTGCTTGAACGCAAGGGTTGGGGTGGATGTGATTGAGGGTGTGGACTCGAAACTACCACACCAATGCAACTATCAACAATTTGGGAAATTGGTCTTGATCAAGGACACATGACAAAACTAGTGGAAATGCGCATCGGCCATAGGTGGGGGGAGTGCGGCGGGGGGGGGGGGGGTGAAGGGGATAGGAGGAGCATGAATCAGGTAACCATGTTAAAAATGTATATTAATAAATGTTAATAAAAAAACAAAAAAAATAATTCTGAAATGCTACTTAATTTTCTTAATTGATCAAGCAAACACTTATTTAGCACCTAGCATATATATTTATTTTATGTATATACATAAACGCATGTACATATAGACACAGATATGTACATATACATATACTCATACAGGCATGTACATAAATATATGCAATCACAGACATATATACATATATGTAGGTAGATGATAGATATGTGATAAATAGATAGATAGATAGATAGATAGATAGATAGAGGAATAGATGGATAGATGGATGAATGGATAGATAGATAGATAGATAGATAGATAGATAGATAGATAGAGGAATAGATGGATGGATGTATGGATGGATAGATGGATAGACAGATGGATAGATGGATAGATAGACAGACAGACAGACAGACAGACAGACAGACTGATAGATAGATAGATAGATAGATAGATAGATAGATAGATAGATAGATAGATAGATAGATAGATAGATAGCATATTGGATAGAGTGCTGGTTCAGGAGTCAGGAAGACTAATCTTCCAGAGTTTAAATATGACCTCAGCCACCTATTGGCTATGTGACCCTGGGAAAATCAATTAATTCTGTTGCTTCTGTTTCTCAACTGTAAAATGAGCTCCAGAGGGAAATGGCAAACCACGCCAGTATCTTTGACAAGGAAAACCCTAAATGTGATCATGAACACAATTGAAGTGAATGAACAACAAACAATGTTCCTGAATCTCTGGCACATATTGGAGATGCAACGATAAAGTGAAATAATATGTATCCTCAAGAAGCTTATGTTCTAAAGGGGCAGAAACATGTACATATAGAGAGGTATATTCAAAACATACCAAGAATTTACAAGGTAACTTTGGTGGAAAAGACACAGTGAATGTGCCTAAGAAAGGCCTCTAGGTGGTATTAAATTGAGGAAGTCAGAGATTAGAAGAGGTAAAAGTGAGAAGGGAGGACATTGTAGGCATGGTGTGGGTACAAAGTCAGAGAGATAAGAGGTGACATGTTAATTGTGAGGAAAAACTAGTATGATTGGACCACAGATTTTGTGAAAGAGAATAATGTGTAACAAGACTGGTAAAATAGAAGGTATCAGATTATAGAGAGCTACAAATGCCAGATTGAAGAATATAGACAGTGACTAGAGATTATTGAGAGCAGTGGGACATGATCAGCCCTGTGCTTTTTTAAAAAAATCACTTTTGAGGCTGAGTGGGGAATGAATAGGAATAAGAAGAAATTTCAGGTGGGGAGACCAAATAGGAAGTTATTGTTATAGTCCGAGTTTAAAGTTACTGAGGACCTAGCCTAGACTGGGGGTAATTAAGAAAAAATCACTAGTAACTTGGAGAACAGTTTCACTTGAATAATGAAGTTGGAAGCCAGATTGCTGATGGTTTAGAAGAATATGAAGGGTAGAGAAAGTATAGACAATATGTGTAGATAGTTTTTTTCAATGAATTTGCCTAAGAATGAAGAAGTAGCCTGATAACTTCAAAGAATGGTCAAATTTACTGAGCCTTTTTAGAGATAAAGGAGACAGGCATATTTGTAGTCAGCAGAGAAGGAACTAGCAAAAAAAAAAAAAAGATAAAATATTGAGGGAGAGGTTTAGTAGCAGATGCAATGTGTTGGAGAAAATAGGAGGGATGAAATCAAAAGCTAGATAGACTATTTTGATAAAGAGAAGAGGGAGAAGGGAATAATTATTTACATAGCACCTACTGCATACCAGGCACTGTGGTAAGCAATGGACATTATAACCCTGTAAAGTAAGTGTTATGCCCATTTTACAGCTGAGGAAACTGAAGCAAACAGGGATTAAGGGTCTTGTCTGCTGTAATACGTTAAGGTCTGAGGTTGGATTTGAACTCTTCCTGACTCCAGACTCAGTATGCTATAGCCTGCAGCACCTAGCTACCTCTTCCTCAGAGAATGAAATAAAGGAGCAAATGGTGGCAATGATGACAAGGAATTGCAAGTTGAAGAGGAGGGGAAATTACAAATAGTTTCATTTTTCAGGGAAAGTATGAAGTAAAGTCCTCAACTGAAAGAATGGGGCAAACAGAAATATGGAAGACTCAAGGAGAAAAGAGCAGCCTGCTGCTGTGGTGTGAGAGGCACCATGGGTCCAGTCCTATTCTTTCACACACACATATATATGTATGTATATATAAAAGGTGTGTGCATTATTATATTATTATAATATTATATATAATTATATTATATTACACTATAATGAATACATATAAAATATTATCTATGAGTATGCATACACATATATAAAGATATGCAGAAGGAAATATATGCATATATGTGTACATACACATATATATGAGATATATATATATATTCACAAATATGCAAAAGTAAAGATTAGAGGCATCAAAGTGGTATGACAGACCGAGGGCTAGACTTGGAATCAGGAATATCTGAGCTCAAATAATGCCTCAGACATTTTCTAGCTGTGTGACCTCGGGAAAGTCACTTAATCTCTGTTTGCCTCAATTTCTTCAACTATAGATTGTGAATATTAATAGCACCTATTCACAGGGTTGTTGTGAGGGTCAAATAACATATTTATAAAGTGCTCAAAACAGTAACTGGAACATAGTAGATACTATATAAATGCTTATACTGAAGATAGGTAGATACATACATATGTACATACATACATAGATAGGTACATACATACATGCATGCATATATGCATAGACAGACAGATAGATAGATGGATAGATTAGATAGATAGATGAGATGGATGGATATGGACAGACAGATACATACATAGATAGACAGATACATAGATAGATACATACATAGACAGACAGGTACATAGATACATAAATGGATAGATAGATGAGATGGATGGATGGATATGGACAGACAGATAGCTACATAGATAGAGAGACAGATACATACATAGATACATAGACAGATAAATGGATAGATAGATAGATAGATAGATAGATAGATAGATAGATAGATAGATAGATAGATAGATAGATAGATGGATGGATGAGACTAGATGCATGGATATGGACAGACAGATAGATATGTAGATAGGTATATACATAGAAACATACATAGAAGTGTGGCCAGCTTATTCCATATCTACAGAAAGGCAAATACATATGTGGCTTTGACAATTGCCCCCAATTTTTTGAAGTGTAAGATCTGATCACTGTTTAGCTGAATTTCAGTTAACTGTGGATATTAAAGCTGTTTCCCAGGACAGCAAGGAAGGCTCCAGTAAAAATCTATTGGGAATGGGGGATGGTGGTGAGGGAGATAGTGCCAGTAAAGAAAGTTTCTATCAAGAGACAATTGAGTGAACTGTATATTATTATGAACTGTAAACTGTATGTTATGAATTTTTCAAGCTAATAACTGAACATAAGCTAAAATGAATTCGTGTCATAGGACCACCTGCCTAAAAGACTTTTGTTTGGTTTGGTTTTATTGAGCTGCAGGGTGGTCTCCATAAGTATGTTTCACTGTATATAGCTTTAGTCAGCACCATTATTGCATTTAAACATACTGAGCTGCAGTTATGTAGGGGCTTTGTCAGCCATGAATATCAACTTTGGTACGTGGATTGGTTATCTCATGAAATCCACAAGAATGAGGGATTATACTAAAATAAAGCTGAGACTGCCTTTATTAGGCAGGTCCAACAATGTAAAGTGGTTGATGTATTTTTCTTTTTCTTCCTTTGAAACTACATAACTAAACCTGAATATCTTTAGAGAAAATTTCTGAATAGAAAAAAACTTGAAAACAGAATTGAGGGGGTGTGTGCATTGGAGGAGGAGGGAGGGAGAATTAGCAATCTCTTTAAGTTATTTTGAGTTTCATTCTCTCTCCCTGAAAGGACCTAGTGACGAATAAGAGACTTTCTTCTCTTAGCCCAGATTTTGTTTCTTTTTGTTTGTTAGCTCAATGAAATCATTTTCCTAACTGTTCATGTTATTATATGTTGCCCATTGAAATTCTTGTGATAGGCCCCAATTTGAGCATGGTAACTTAACTATAAGATAAACAACAAGAAAAAAAGACCTAAAAGGAAGTTCCTTTGAATTTAGTCTACATACCACAGATAATCAGCAAAAATTAGGTAAATTGTTACCATTCCAAAAATCCACAAGATAAAATAATTGATCACAAAGTGGTGTGAATCTGGAAGCAATCTTGTCTTTCATACAAATTGTGGGAGGTGTAAAGGGATTGAATAGCAGGATGAGGTATGAACAGCCTGGCAGAGATGGGCAATAGAAATGTAAATGCTATTCCAAGCACTTGGTAGGGGAAGATTTTGGTGAAATAAGATGATAAGAGACAGACTTGGGGAAATTGCATACTCATATTTATACACACACACACACACACACACACACACACACACACACACATGCACACACGCACACACGCACGCACATACATTAAAAGGGACTAGAGAGAACAATTTTTGAGATAACAAAATAAGGGATAAGAAGAGGAATTTCTCCAAGAAACAATTACAAAAATTGATTAGTTGAAGTCAACCCCAAAGCATACCAGGGGAAGAGGAAAATGAGTCTATATAATTGGAGGGCCATGAGATTATTTCAGAAAACCAAGGGTAGTAATTTAATCAGGAAGGTGAACAAAAGGAGAGGTCAAAAAAGGACAAGAACTTCAATCACTGTAGAACTCTGAACTGGAAGGAATTTGAGAGGTCATCTAGTCCATTGGCTCTTAATGTATGATCCAGGGATCCTACGTGTTACCAATAATCTTTCAGATGGTCCATTATTATAATAAAAATAAAAGCTATTTTTATTATAATAGTAAGATTTTTAATTTCTAGTACAATAAATATCAACAAATGTAATGCACATAAACAAAAGTTCTTTGGGATTCTCAATTTCTAAGAGAGTAGAATCCTAAGTTCAGCTGATCTAATCTGGTCCTCTTATTTTACAGATAACTAAGGATCAATGAGCTCATGCTTGTAGTAATAGAACCAGCACTGGTAACTATATAACATACGAATCCAAATCTAATATCTTTTCACCTATATCACTTTATCTAGGTTCTATGTGGCAATAGGACAATCCATAACATAGATCCATTATATAAAGGGGTAACTAATTTGTTTTGCTTAGCTCCAGACAGCAATTAGAAATTGTGATTAATGTAGAAAACCTTTCTAAACAATTAGAGTGGCCTGAAATTTAATAAACTACTTCAAGAGGTAGAAATTTTCTCATCACCTGGGCTCCTCAAGTGAAGCCTGTCTGATCACCTGAATTCAAATAATATCACTGACACACACTGACTATGCAACTCTTAGCAAGTCACTCATCACATAGTCTTGGAATCTACTGTCTGAGTCTCTAAAGTTCAGTGAAGGTGTCAACCTGTATTGATAGATGGAGTTTCCTCAAGTGAGATTTCCCTATAGCAATGAAATCACAAATTCAGACCCTTTCCCTAACCCAGAGAGAACCTTAAAGGTCCAACTCTCATTTTGGAGATTCTGAGTTCTAAGAAACAGATCAAAAAACTGTCACAGAAGCAGAGCAGAAAGGACAATGGGCTGGTCCCATCATTCAAATGCCAAACACAATTTCTCTGATTGTGAGTCATGGAAGACATTGGCACAAGACCTTTTAGCATGGTTTGTCCACATCAAAGAAGGCATCATGCTCTGTGAGCAAAGCAGAATTATAGTAGCTCAAAAAAAAAAAAAGTAAGATCTGAAAATTTAGAGACATCTTTGTACCAAATGTTCATGTGAGCTATTTGTGCCCAACCTGTGGTAGAGCCTTCTAAGCTCATATTGGTTTCATAGGTCACTGTTGGACATACTGTACATTGATCCCAACATTCTGGTCATTTTTTCCCTCTTGCAGTGTGGACAACTGCCACCACAACCATTATCTACCAGACATTGTGCTGAAACATTGAGAATTCAGGAACTAGAAAACAAGTCAGTCTCTCCTCTAAAAAGAGCTTTTCTAAGAGGAAAACAAAAATATAAAAGGGTAGTTGGGAAGGGGGAGGGAGATTGGGGGCAAGGCAGATAGCATAAAGCTAGAGCAGACCAGAGGATGAGCAGGAAGCAGCATAGTTAAAGTTCCTGGAAATATGATGATTATGGTTCAGACTTACCAATTAGCCCTCAGCCACGTCATCCTTAGGCAAGGTAAAACACCTATTAGAGAAGAGAAGTTTGGAGAGTGAACATGCATTTATTAAGCACTTACTCTGTGCTAGGCATTGGCAAGTACATTTTGAATAGACCAGGAAAAAATGTCAGAGATTTATAGCTATATGTAGTATATATTGAATTTCAAAGTCACACAAACAGGATCAATTGTGCGATTTGAACTTAAATTCTCTGACTTAGATTTAATCACCAAAGGTGAGAGCATCTCCAATTTTGGGAGGTCTGTAACCCATGTGTGCTAGAGTAGGTGACAAATGAGAATTGACTGATTGCCCCCTAGGCAGTCCTAAAAGAAGCATCTGTTGTGATTGGACATGCAAACTAGGAGAAGAGGCACAGGAAGTGACATATAAGTGACCCCTTTAAAAGGAGGAGGCCTTCTGCTAGAGAGGGTCTTCTAGTTTTCCTGGTTCATGGAGGAGTGCTGGCTGGAACACTGAGACCTTGGTGAGACTGCTTTCAATATCTTCTTTAGAAGTCCACGAGGTTAGTTTAAAGACTGAATCTTCCTGAACTTCTCTTAAGGAACTTCCCTTTAATAGACTGTGAATGAAGTAAAACCTCTGGCCCTCTGACTTTCTGCTAAGGGTCAATTAGATCTACCTGGATTAATTAGAGAATCGTAGTAATTTACCTACTGTGTTAGATTATTATTTTTTTATTTCCTCTCTCTCTTCTTAATTATAAATAAACTTCCATAAAAATCAGTTTTGACTTGAGATTATTCTTAATTGAGGATTGATAATTGTTCAATCCTCTAGCGACCATCTTTTATTATATTTGACCAGAAAAACCCTTTCCCCCCCCTTATATTTTAGAGCCAGAATAATCCACACATTAGGTGCATTTGGAGGCATAGTTAATATGTAGGCTCAAGATCCAAAAACATCTCCACAGTCAAGAAGGAAGGACTAATCTTGATAAAAATGTAACTGTGGGGGGCAGCTGGGTAGCTCAGTGGAGTGAGAGTCAGGCCTAGAGACAGGAGGTCCTAGGTTCAAACCCGGCCTCAGCCACTTCCCAGCTGTGTGACCCTGGGCAAGTCACTTGACCCCCATTGCCCACCCTTACCACTCTTCCACCTATGAGACAATACACCGAAATTAAGGGTTTTAAAAAAAATGTAACTGTAAATGTAAAATCTCATTCATGGGTTTAACAAAACAATGATATAAGTAGAGTATAGAGAAGATATAGCCAGAGAGGCATGAGAAAAAGATTCTGAACTTTAGTACACAACAAACTCAGTGTAGATTATCAATGTGATGAAACAGTTAAATATTCACAGACATACTATTTTACATACTATTTTACAATTTGAATTCTGGCTTGGCTAATCACTACATATATAATATGATTCCTTAGAACATAAGTTGACTCTTGATCAATCCCCAAAGTAGAATATGTATATACCATATATACAAATGCACACTGCATATACTTTCATGTGCATGCATACATATACGAACTCTTAATCACTCATGTGCATGTGTATTATACATGTTTCAAAATATAGAGTATATTATACATATATTATACATATATGTGGTGTATGTGTCTATTGTTCTTTCTTCATTTTTGAAGAGAAACAACAACATCATGGGATGATGGCTTGACCTTCGTGTGAATTAGATTTAAGTGAGGCAGAGTGGCAAAAAGTCATCGGCCTCATTCTCTCTTCCAGAGTCCTCAAGTCCAGTGGCAAGACAAAAGTCAAAGTGACTTTTTCACATACTTAGACATCTAAGCTCCAAAAAACTGTAGCACAAACAACAGTTTCAAGAGGCAAACTAAACTAATATGGGCCTATACATATATACTATACATGTACTTTATGTGCATGTGAATATATGCAGCACTGCACACATATGTGAATATGTATACCCGTGTGCATGTAGCATACATGTCTATACAACGCATATATACACATATAAATATGCACAACACAGAAATACATATATGTTATCTATACTATTTGCATGCATGCATATACAATATATAAATGCATATGTACAGATACATCTTGGGAAGCAGAAAAATTGGGTCCAGAATGAAAGAAGTCCTGGGGTATTCTATTTTTGTTAGACCACATCTAAAGGACTCACATTCTGGGTGCCACATTTTAGAAAGAATATGTACAAGCTTGATTACATATAGGGGAAGAAGACTAGGATGGCAAGGGGGCCTTGAAAACATGGCATGCAAGCTTCCATTCAATGGATAATGAGGTTTTTAGTGTGGAAAAGTAAGACAAGTAACCCATGATGGCTAGCTTCAGGTGTTTCTGAGGCTATCTTGTAGGAGAGAAATTTAATTTGTTTTATATTTCCTGAAAGAAAAGTTAAAAGGAATGGGTGGAAATCACCAAGAGGCAACTTTTGACTCACCATAAAGGCAAAACTTTCATATGATAAACTTCCTT
The DNA here is from genome assembly GCF_016433145.1 of Gracilinanus agilis. Classification (NCBI taxonomy): domain Eukaryota; kingdom Metazoa; phylum Chordata; class Mammalia; order Didelphimorphia; family Didelphidae; genus Gracilinanus; species Gracilinanus agilis. The sequence continues at coordinate 247,801,978 of NC_058130.1, read as the reverse complement.
AACACGAGAGCCATCCAAAATTGGAATGAGTTGCCTCAAGAGAAAATGAATTCCCTGAAGATTTTCAAACAGATGCCTAGATGATCAGGGATGTAGAGAGGAATTCCTGTTAAGTTCCTTTCTGACGTTCAGAATCGTACGATGGTTGAGGACTTCATCTTAAGACATTCTGATGAAGCTCCAGCTGGTGTCTTCAACTACTCCTTCCACCAAAAAAAAAGTCTTTACGCATACCACAGCAAATTTACAAGTGTGCCAAATAATGGAAAAGACTACAAGCTCCAGAGTAATACTTTCAAACCTATGTGGGGAGTATGGAAACTAATCCCAAGTGGATCTTTGTTTAGCTCAGCTATGTAATCCATCCCCTTTCTTAGAAATATTATACCTCTCTAGGGCTGAATTGCTCATTTCCTAACTTAATTCTCTTGTATATATAAAGTGATCAGATCAAACACTATTTTAGTTTAGAAGGCTGGATTCTTTTAGTTATGATCTTATTACTGGGGGAAAAATTAAAATGTAATAAAGATACCCCTCTGACTGCCATAAGCAATATCTAATTCTATGATTTAGACTATGAAAGATTCCCATCCGGATGTATTTATTGATAAATAATAAAGAAATCAGCTACTGAGTTCAAGCTGTTAAGTGCACTGCATATATAATAGGGTTTCATTGAGCCCCAGGTGATTTCTTAATATATCTTAGACCTATGTAAACATTCAAGATAAATAAACTGTAAAATATATGTAATGTTTTGTTATTATTATTCAACTAAAGCTGTTTAAATATTTTTCTTAACAGAAAAATATTTCTAAGTCATATGGAAATATTGGAACCTAACTTATTTGTTTTTAAAAGGAACACATATGTAATATCATAATAATGATGATAAACGAATAAGATTTTTGCTACCAATTCTGAGAGGACAAAATGAAAACAATTTTGTTAAACCCTATCAAAACTATGCTGCAGTAATAGTGACTTTTAAACATGAAGCTTTAATAATATTCTTACCCCTTAGCCATAATCTTTTGCTTATTTCCAGAGCAATGTATAGATCATAAATTTACCAATAATGAAAGTCCGTTGACTTTAATGACTACAAAAATATTAGCACTGTTAAATCATATGTTGTTGTTGTTGTTCTAAAATTTCAGTCATGTCCAAATCTTTGTGATCTCATTTGAGATATTCTTGGTAAAGAAAAGAGTGGAGTAGTTTGCCATTTCCTTCTCCAGCTCATTTTAAAGATGAATAAACTGAGGCAAATAGAGTTAAGTGACTTGCCCAAGGTCACATAGTTGGAAGTGTCTTAAGTTGGGTGATTTGAACTCAGGAAGAGGATTTTTCCTAACTCTAGGTCTGGTGTTGTATCCACTCCACCACCTAACTACCTCTGGTAGAGAGTGTCTTGAGACAAGATTTAAGCTCAGGTCTTCCTGATTTCAGGTCCAGCACCCTATCCACTGTACCATCCAGTTCCCTTATTGGGTGGTGGTATGCATCTGTGTAAATACAAAATTATGTTTATATATTAGCGCAAATGGAGACCTAGTCTTGGAGTCAGAAAAACTTCAACTCAAGACTTGCATCTAAAGCTTTGGAACCATGGGCAGGCCTCCTAAACTCTCAATGTTCTAGGCAGTTTTTTAAGACAATAATTTTTAGATGACTCACTGGTATGCTTTGGTGGGAAGAGTTTTCATACTTGAACTTTCTCAGAAATCCCGAGTCTGAGTCATAAAACATCCCCCACACACATACACACACATACACATACACAAGACACTGCACTTAATGCTGTTAACTTTTTCTAGGAAAACATAACTTTCAGTAAAGCAAATAACAATGAGGAAGTTGGTTCCATAGCAAAACTGTTACAAATGAAAGATACATTCTCGGATACCGCCATAGAATGAGAACTGGGCAGTATCTTAGACCTCATTTATTCCAATTCATTTATTCCATAGATGAGTAAGCTGAGTCCAAGACAAGTGAATTTCCTAAAGCAGCATGGTCAGCAAGCATTTATTAAGACACTGCACTAAGTGAAAGTGTATAAAGAAAAGGCAAATATAGGATTCCTACCTTTAGGCCCCTCACATACTAGTTATAGAGACAACATGTAAATAATTATGCACCTGACACTAGAATGTGTGTGTCTATATATGTAGAGATTTCTACATTTTTTAAGCTACTCTGAGCAAGTGGCATATTTGATCATATGAAAATGTATCCCTTCTCCTTTTCCAAGAGGGTGATCATATAATTTTAAAGAGAAATGGATTTATGTAAGTTTTAAGTTCTAATGGGTACTTAGTCTATATCTCTAAAAGATTTAAGTCAGAAAAAGAATCTATATGTATGAAAATATTTCTAGTACATCTTTTTGTGGAGGTAAAGAACTGGAAACTAAAGGAGTGTTCATCAATTGGGGGGTGTTATGGTATGTCAATGTGATGGAATGCTGTTGTGCTGTAAGAAATGATGAAGAAGATGGTTTCAGAGAAACCTAGGAAAACTTGTATAATCTGATAAAGAATGAAGGACCAAGAGAAAATGTATGCAATAATAATATTTAAAGACAAGTAACTTTTTTTAATTGGAAATTTTTATTTAATTAATTATTTTGGAATATTTTACCGTGGTTATGTGATTCATGTGCTTTCCTTCCCCTCCAACACTCCCCACCCGCATAGCCAATGTGCAGTTCCACTGGGTTTTACATGTATTTTTGATCAAGAACTCTTTCCATATTATTGATAATTGCACTAGGGTGATCATTTAGACACTATATCATCAATCATATCTTCTTCGAACCATGTGATCTAGCAGTTGTTTTTCTTCTCTTTTTCTGCTCCCACAGTTCTTCCTCTGAATGAGGATAGTGTTCTTTCTCATAGGTCCCTCAGAATTGCTCTGGATCATTGCATTGCTGCTATTAGAGAAGTCCATTACATTCAATTGTACCACAGTGTATTAGTCCCCATGTATAATGTTCTCCTGGTTCTGCTCCTTTCACTCTGCTTCAATTCTTGGAGGTCATTCCAGTTCACATGGAATTCCTCCAGTTCATTATTCCTTTGACCACAATAGTATTCCATCACCAACAGATACCACAATTTGTTTAGCCATTCCCCAATTGAAGGACATCTCCTTATTTTCCAATTTTTTGCCCCCACGAAGAGCATGTTTATAAATATTTTTTGTATAAGTAAAGACAAACAACTTTGAAAAAGTTAAGAACTCTAATCAACATAATGACTGACCACAATTCCCAAGGACTTGAGTCTATCCAATTTGTTTTGTTTGACTATACACATTTGAAACAAAGATTTGACTTTCTTTTTTTCTACATGTGGGGATGGGGGATAGGAGAGAAAGATGAGGAAAGAAGGCAGATCTGGAAATAAAACAAAATTGACTTTTAAAAAATAAAACCTAGTCTTCCATTCCTTTAACCCAAATATACAAGTGGAATTTCATTTATTTTATTTTTACATTTCATTTCTATTTTTGCTTGTATATTATCTTCACTTCCATATATACTCCTTTTCTATTCCTTGCCCTCAGGAGCCATTCCTTCTAACAAAAAAGAAACACATGAAATAAGAAACAAAGAGAAAATTAGATGATCTCTAAGGTGTCTTTTCAGCTCAAAAATTTATGATTACTATATCTGATTTGTGTCTAGTCCAAACAGACCTGAAAATGATTACTTTCTTTGGCTGAGTACCTAATACTCTAATAATGAATTTATATTCCTTGATAATAATAGCCTATTTAGTATCTTGAGGACAGCAGTATATCTCATCTATGTAAAATAGACTCCTTTGAAACAAGGCAGTTATCACAGGCACTTTACGGGAAGTACCTCAGACAGAAAGGCCAAAGAAAGTAAAGATGGCATGAAGCCAGTGAACTCTGTGTGTACAAGTCTTCCTTTTTATACCCCAAGTGGTAGCAGCATTTTGGAAGGAAGCCAATGTCTACTCCCAGATGGAGGTCTAAATAACAAAATCAAAGTATCTTGTTAAATCAATTTTTCTCTTCCAACTACTTTTAGAGAACTAGGAAGAAAAATAATAAATGTATTCCTCTGCAAATACTGCACATAGAGCCATAGAAACAAATCCCTGAACACAGCTTAAATTAATTTCAAATCAGAAATGGAGAATAGGTCAGCCAGCTACCTTGGCTTCCTTCAAGTCCTTGTTAAAGGTCTACAGAAAACTCTTTCTGATCCCTTTTAATTCTACTGCCTTCCCTTTGTTGATAGCCTATTTTTCCTGAATATAGTTTGTTTATACAAAGTTGTTGGCATGTTGTCTCCTCCATTATTAGACTGTGAGCTTCTTGAGGGCAGGGACTTCCTTTTGCCTTTCTTTAGCACAGTTTCTGGCATTTAATAGATCTTTATTAACTAATATTGATTAGAAAAAAAAAGACAGAGACCTGAAGTAGGCAGATATAGCATACCTAGGTACCAGAGAAATATCAGAATTGGAATGTGGGGAAAATGAGAAAAACAGGAGTGGAACTGGCACAAAAAACAAAACAAATAATCCAAAAACATCCTAAAAGCCAGGGAGAGAGGACTAAAACTTTCTTCCTCAGGAATCCTCTAACCTCTGGTTTAAGAACTAGCCAGAGATGAATTAGCAGATATGTTTGGACATTTTTCTTTGCTTGCTTTAAAGAAAACATGAAGAAAAAACATTGACTGATCCCAAATATAGAGGATACAATCTGCCTATATAGAGGAACATAAGGATTATCAGAAAGCACTACCCTTTAGTACAATCTGTACAAAGAGGATCATAATTTAGAACTGTGATCTGGGGGTTCAGGAACCAAATCTTCCTGAGAGTCTTTCAAGATCCTGGAAGAGTAAGGTTACCGATGTGGACAGTGAATGACTTGGAACTTGTCACAGAATCAATGATTTGTTAAATGTTTTACATGTGACAGACATTGGGCTAATCAAGGAGTTACCAAGACAAAAGCAAAGAAATCCTTGCCAACAAGTCCTTTATATTGTATCAATGAGAAATTTTTTGCATACCAAGTGACACTTGTGAAGAGCGTAAGCTGACCTGGGACCGTACCTGGGAATTGTTACATTCAATAACAATTTTCAACACACATTTTCTGAAATATTGACATCTAAATTGTTTTCTTCTTCTTCTCTGCCTTCTCTCCCACCTCCCAGAGATGGCAAGCAACTTGACCTGGGCTTCCCTTTTAAACCTGGTATATATTGCCTTCTGAGGAAAAGGAAAAAAGTCCAGCCACTTTGACTCACTCTTTGCCCTTCCAGAATGATTTTTTTAATGCCACAGAGAGCCAGAAAATGGAACAAAATTTCTGAGCCTTTTTCAGACCCAAGGCAAGTGTTCTATTCAGCATATGAACTACTCCAGCTCATGATTTCCATTGCTCAAATAAAGAAAAGAAAATACTATAAGAGTATTCTGGATTTGAATACTTTGGGTACTGTTTGCCAGGCTTGTGATAGTCTAATATTAGTCTTCCTCCACCCCCATTCCCATCTCACCATTTCCCCACATTGGAACCAAATGTCTCATCCCTAAAACAAAGAATGAATTGTCTCTCTTACTGAGCAGTTTTTCTGTCTATATGTAATCATTAAGTAAAAATATAATGTTCTATGTAAATTTGGACCATTGTTACGTATCTTCCAGGGTGAGTCGTGAGGTTGAGTTACTGGGATGAGGACAAAGAGGAAGGATGCATTTATTTTTAGGAAATACTATGGGGGAAACCACAGAGTTGTTCATTTTCTATTGAATAGGGCTTTTATTAAGTGTGGTGGTACAACTTTTAAAATATTATGTGTGATGATGAAAAACAAATGTTTTGTCTATCCCAGAGCATGTTGGGAATGTAAAACATCATTTAAATATAAAAAGATACTCTCCCTACCTTCACTCTTCTATGATAACAGAACACCTCCCCTCCACTTCCCCCTCCTCCAGGAGAGAGAAATATTTGGTCTTTGTAAATATTTACCTTAAAGGGTAGAAGAAGGAAGGATCGGGGCATTTATTTTGGATTGTATATATTCTGTTGAACAAAGAAATTAGTTGCTAGGGTTGAGATGATGGAAAGCTTGCTGGGAGTGAAGTTGGGGCATGGGAAGAAATAGGAAGTGGCTTTTGCTGTTGTTGTTAAGTCACTCTCCTGTGACCCCAGGGACCATAGCTGTCCATTGAGTTTTCTTGGCAAGGATTCTGGAGAGGTTTGCCATTTCTTTTTCCAGTGGATCCATTTGTCAGGCAATCAGAGATTGAGTGACTTGCCCAGGGTTACACAGCTAGGAAATGTCTGAGCCCATATTCCAACTCACATCTTTCTGACTGTAGGCTCAGCGTTCTTAACCACTGAGCTACAGCTACCTCTAAGGAAATGACTACTTTTCCTTAAACTTTGAAATAGAGGAGGAGAAGAAGAACTAGTTTAACACATACTAAATTTTATGAAATGAAAGTGGTCAGAGAAGATATGAAGAAGTTGGTAGCTTCCTTCAACAGCATAAAGGATAGTTTGTGTGGAACAGATAGGACTACTCTGCTTCACTACAGAGGACAGAACTATGAACAATAAGTCATTGTTGAAAAGTGAGAATTTTTTTCTTGATTATAAGGGGGAAATTCCTCCCTCCCCAAAGCTTCAAAGAATTGTTATTAACCTAAAATGGGAAAAGCTGCCTTAGAATGCATTAAGGTGATGAGGGGAAAAGTAAAAGAACCTATATGGTGTAAAATATTTCTAGCAGCTCTCTTTGTGGTGACAAAGAACTGGAAGTGGAGAGGATACCCCTCAATTGAGTAATGGCTGAACAAGTTGTGGCATATGATTGTGATCAAATACTATTGCTTGGTAAGAAATGATGAACAGGTTAATTCTTGGAAAGACCTTCATGAAATTATGAAGAGTGAAACGAGCAGAATCAAGAAAACATTACATACAGCAAAAGAAATATTGTTTGAAGAATGGCATGTCTATGTCCATCTCCAGAGAAGAAAATGATAAATGGAAATAAGGAAGGCATAGTTTTATATATACACATATTTTTTTGTCAAACAATGCATCCTCTAAGCTTCCTCTATGGGGAGAGAGTGAGGCAGTTACTTGGGTATTATAATGTAACAAATAAATAAATACATTTAAATTTTAAAATAAGTAAACAAATCTGTCCTATATTTTCTACTAAAGGTCAGAAGAGTTTTAAAAAATGTAATATGCTCTCAACATTGGAGGTCTTAAAGGAAAAGCTAGATGTAGAGGATATTGCAACTCTGGGATTCTATTTAATCCACAAGTATTTATTAACTGCCTACTATGTGTCAGGCATCATGCTAGGCACTGGGGAAGCAGATACAAAAAATTAAGCAATCTCTATAGATAAGAAACTTATTTGAATGGGGTCAATAAGATATGTATATATAAAATATATGGAATATAAATACACTATACTATATAATATACACATGTACATAAATATGACATATTACAAAGTATTTAAATACAAGGTAGTTTGGGAGGAGAGACAGTAGTAGGTAGAGAATCAGAAAAAGCTTCAAGCAGAAGATAATGCTTCTATCCTAAGTTTTATCTTAGAGAGGAATAAGGTGTTGCTGTCCTGGTACTCTGTGGGAACCTTTAGATTCTTCTCACTTTGGTCAGTGTTCTATAGAGCTTTTGGAGAGCCCTGGGCCCAGCAGCCTCAGTAGTAGCCTCGATTCCTTACTCCATCTCACTTTCATTGCCAGATCATGTCATTCACATTTCTTACATCCATCTCCTACTCTCCACTCATGCCATCACCACTTAGTTCTGGTTCTCATTACCTCTCATCAGAACTTTTTGTTTTGTTGTTTGGTGCTTTCAATCCCTTCCTACTCTTTGTGACCCCATTTGGAGTTTTCTTGGCCAAGATACTGGAGTGGTTTGCTATTTCTTTCTCCAGATGCAGAACTGAGGCAAACGGGGTCAAGTGACTTGTCTAGGGTCACACAGCTAGTGTCTGTTGGCAGATTTGAACTCGTAAAGATGAATCTTCCTAATTCCAAGCCCAGTGTTCTATCCACTGCATCACCTAGCTGCCCATTAATCTTTAGTTATAGCCATCTAATTGGTCTCCCTGTGGTTAGTTTCTCCCTGCTTTTATCTATACTTAATTCAGCAGCCAACGTAATTTTTCTAAAATATAAATTTCACTATGTCAGGTCTCTATTTAAAATGCAACAGAAGCTCCTTATTATTTTGGGATGGGGGTGAAGATACTAAGTCCTCTCTATTAGCTTTAAAATCTCTTCACAAACTTGGTTCTTCCTATCTTTTGAGGCTTCTTGCACTTCTCCCTTCTTATCCATCCCCTATGCACTCTATGATCCAATGATATTAGCCCTACTTGCGAGATTCTCCTTGTACACAACAGTCCATAGACACAACCTCTGTCTACCTTTTTACATTAGCTGTCCACCATGGCTTCCTTTTAATGTAGCCATCAGAGGGGCTACCTGACCCTGAGGTATGGTCAGAACTGGTTCAAACCAGTTGGAGCCAATCTTGTGCTTTCCCTGGAAACTCCCCTTTGTTTCACTTGGATTCCACTATTCTGACCAGATGTCCCTACTCCTTGAACCTCTCCAGCCTTGTTTATTTTGTCAAATAACTTAACCCTTCTTTTTGCTGTCCCTCTCTAATGCTGCTGAAGTAGATTTAAAACCTGCCCTTTCTGCCATCACTGTACTTCAGTGCTTTGTGGTGTGTGGAATTGCAATTCCCTTGCCTTGATTAAAATACTTTCTGTTACTACAGTCTTTGTAGTCTTTTATCGTAGGGTGACTCTCTTCACTTTCATTTCTTAGTTTCCCTAGATTCTTTTAGTCCTCAACTAAAATCCCACCTTCTATAATACCTCTATATAGTACCTCTCCCTTTGAGGTTATCTTCCATTTACTCCGATTAAATCTTCTATTTATCTAGTAAATAATTACATTGTATATTCTATTTTATTTATCTAGGTAAGAGTAACTAAAGCTAACATTTATAAAGTGCCTACTATGTGCCAGGCATTATGCTAAGTACTTTTCATACACAATACTTTTGGGAAGTAGGTGCTATTATTATCCCTATTTTACAGAAGAGAAAACCAAGGTTAACAGCAGTTAACTGACTTCTCCAGAGTCACACAACTAGTAAATCTCTGGGGCCAAATTTGAATTCAGATCTTTCTGACTCTAGTCCTGGCTCTATCCTCTGTGCTACCTAGGCACCCAGTTGTTTATGTATCGTGTCCTCCATTAGAATGTAAGTTCCTTGAAGACAAAAATTGATTTTTTTTAATTTCTTTGTATCCTTGTCATTTAATGAATGATTTAACTGACACACAGTCTATTGTGTTAGATAGACAGAAAACTAGCTTCTATTCTTCAGGAGAGCCAGTTGTTAAATTTTCAGTATTAGCATTTACATCTTAGAAATTAGCAAACACAAATCAGGGCTTGATTGTCTTATTGATTATTTAGACTTAAGAAAATGTGATGGTGAAAATGTTAATAAAACAGATGAAATTTGAAAGTGTATCCTGCAAACATTTCCCACCTGCCCCACCCCCACCCCCAGAGAGTTGGTTGTTAAACATTTAACAGCTCCAGCTCACCACTGGTCTATTGAGAAAAGAGAAGGAAATAAATGTCACAAATTCAGAGTGATATTTTAAAGAGTCATTGTGCTTCATAAAATGTCACCCCAAAACAGCTTTTTGGTGGTTATAATTAAACATTATAATAGTGTTGAAATGAAATTATACTAAAGCAGATATAAAATTCAAGCAGTTTTAAAAATGTCTATTTAAATTGTTTGCCCCTGGTCCAAGAATGGAGCATAAGACTAGATTAAAAGGTTTTAAAAGAAATTTTCATGCACATCATTGTGTATTCTTATTGGATCACAAAATGAATGGGATATTTAGATAAACAAGGAGATAACACAGAAGTGGGGGGAAATTATCATGGCTACCATTAATAATTACTTGGGCAGTTATTATCTCTTTGGGAAACTACTCAATTCTTAGTCATCAACCCTTGGGAAATCTGTCAACCTACTACTTCTCTATGTCTGGGAAACAGGAAAGATTTGATGATTTTCTTTTAAACTCAATAATGCTCTGAAACCTAAAACATTTTTTCAAATGTTTTTCCTTAAGGATAACCCATAGTTTTATACAGGAAAATAATTGCCAAAAAAAGAAAGGCAGAATGTACATTCTGTAAAAATAAAACTGCATAGGACATAAGAATATGGAGGTGAAAATGAGGAACAATAAAGGCTAAAACAGATTTTTATATTCTAGCCTTTAAGTAATTATCTGCCTCCTGAAAAGCTTCCCATTTTCATGGTTGATTCCATCAATTTCAAGTCATATAGCCTTCAGACAGAGAAAAGAAAATAACACACTTTTACAAATGGTGTGAGTTTCTCTCATTTATCTTTATGGAGTGTTCATTTCAAAGTTTAGACCTGGGAATACTTAAAGGAAAACAAATCAAAACAAACTTGGACAGTTCTGTCTATATTTGCTTGAAAGTCTTAAGAATTTGTGACACAAAGGTCTAAACATAGATCTAAGAGGTGCTTAATGAGAGAAAACCCAAAGAACAGAAGAAAATAAAGTGTCCCAATGTACACACACACAACAATTTAATGGGATAGAAATTTAGCAAAATTTAAATGGAAATTTCATTTGGCAAGACACTGGGATATCCCACTTTGGCTTTGGCAAGTGAGGTCTCCTTTGTTACTCCTTTGTTATTAGATTTGCAGCCAATTCTCATCAGGACTAATAATTTATACAAAATCCCTGCTTCCTTGTGGTTTTATCAATTTTGATATTTTCTGAGTGTTGAAAATCATTTTGGAGTTAAAAGTTTCTCTGACAAGACAAGTGCAGGCTTTTGTGTCCAACAGGTTGTCTATACCACGAGTTCTGATAACAAAGAAGGTCATTAAGCAGGATTTAGAGCTAAGAAAAGTCTCATTAAAAAAAACTAAACTAAACTAAGAATCAATCGATCTTCAAGAAAGCTTAGATTATTTATCTTGAATATACCTGCTAAATTATTGGAATACATCTGAAAAAGGGAAGTAGGGTCTCATCTTGTTTAGTAAAATATATCCCATATTTTCAATTACCTATATACCTTGGACTAACTATTTTGCCTTTTTATCTAGCCTGACTGAATAAGTGGGGTTTGAAATTCAGGATAAAGGAGAATACTTGAAAATTGTTCCCAAAGAAGGTGAATTTTTGGACTTACCAAACTAAAATAGGAAAAAAGGGTTCCGCTGGTGAATTCACATATTAGGATATTTTACCAATGTTTTGCTTGACAGTGACTATCAGTAGATAGGGAAATAAGTGTTAGACATTATTTATAGCAATGCTATAAATGTTCATGTTCTGTATATTGTCCAATTCACCACCAATTCAATTCAATTTAATTCAGAAAGCAGGTGCTGAGCATCTACTGAGTGCAAGGCTTTCTACTTTGTGGCTTGGTTGGGGGATACAAAGATCAATCATATATGAATATTACTGCAAGATATACATGCAAATATACACATAAATACCCACTATCTGGACTTCATTATTCATTACTTTGGTCAAAAATGAACAAAAAAGAGTCAGGAAGCCTAGTTCATGGCAAAAGGTAGGACATCATTAAACACTAATGTCTTGGCCTTGCCTTCAAGGCTTAATTCAAGAACTACTTCCTTTATAAGATTTTTTTTCTTTACCCTTGAATTCATCTCCCACCAAGGATGCTTTTTATTGTGTAATGGTGAGTAGAGGATGTCGTAAATATTTCTGATTTTTGGCATGTTTTAGTCTCTAACGTGATTAATTTTTATCAAAGTATAATGCAGAGATAAGAAATATGTATGTCATTTTCTATCGTAATTTATTAATCCACAGAGAGCCATTTTATCTAAGCTTTCTAAAATTTCATTCAGGAACTCTTTTCATATATATATGTATATATATAAATGTACACATACATATATATATATATATATAGTTATATTTGTCTTGTTTGGAAATGTGCACATTGTGGTCCCAGATTTATAGTTTCAAAGTCTAAGTCTGCCTTTAATTTTATTAGCTTTTCATTTAAGTACCTGGATACTGTGCCATTTTGCACAAATACATTAAATATAAATATTATTTCATTATTAAATGTGAATTTAAGCATAATATGGTTTTCTTGTCTTTTTTCTTCATTTATTTTTGACTTATCTTTTATTTTTATTTTTTTTACATATAACTATAACATGTAACATAATAATAATAAACGATTTGTTACAAATACATAACATATAATAAATATCCTTATCTAAGAGAAACAAATTCTTTCCTTAGCTATGTCCAAAAACGAGGACAAATTTTCTCTTTTACTCTATACTGCTCTGCTTTGGAGAGGGGCTCTCAACAATATATGAAATAAATAAAACTGTTTGTCCCTTTCTTATTTTTTAACATTGTATTTTTGCTGTTTTGTTCAATCATGATTTCCAACTATGCTATTTAAATTTTAAAAAAATTATAATAAATTCTGTTTCAGCACCTTATTTTAACTTTGTGTTAATTTTTGTTTGAAATGTATTTCTCTTAAACAACATATTGCTGGAGTCTGCCTTCTAACCCATTCTGCTATTTTGTCTTTTACAGAGTTCATCCCATCCACACTGACAGTTCTGATTGTTAGTAACGTATTTTGCTACATTAAATCATTCATACTTTTTCCTCCTTCTTTGTTCTCTCTTTTGAGAAGAAGGTGGTGAAAGCAAAGTAATGTGATCAATACTACAAATCTATAATTGAAGAAATCTGCTCCCATTCTTTTGGTCTTCTTTTCACTTAATCTAGATCCTGATCACTATTTTTTCTTTTTTTTTTTTAACCCCCTCCTTATGACACACTCTCCAAAGTCAATTCCCTTGTGACCATTCCCTTTGGAAAAGAAGCAGTATCCCACTCTTCTTTTAATTCAAGTTTTGTTAATTTTTTCTTATAAGGCATTGAACCTCTCTTCTGGTCTTGGTTGGCTCAGGTGACCAAGGGCTGAAGATGCTGACTCTATTCCCCTTTCATCTAATAATTAAGTTCATGTCTAATGGTCCTGGATGCCTTTGTCTTGCTAATGGTCATCTTCGCTCATTTGCTCTGGGATGCCTACTGAACAAAAAGTTTTTCCAGTTTAAATGGAGTCATATTTGGGTGAACTCATTTTAAATGGCTTTTTGGAAATGACAGCTGAACCGGTAGATCTACGTACTATGATTATAATATGGACCTTTGAAGGATGGCATGAGGAACGCCAACAATGAGACAACAAACCAAAGATGATCCCTGGTATTTTGGGATTGCCTAACAATTGTTCTAAAGAAATCATTTGGATTCTATTTGATTGTTTTAAATTTGGAATGTTAAAGGTCAAACCAAAATTTTCCACATGGATTGTGTTGTGGTTATTCAGTACAAGCCATGGGAGGAGGCATTTATAACGTTAGTGCTAAATTATCTCCCTAAAACCCAAAGGTATTTTCTGGAATTGAGAATTTAGACAAATGTTCCAAATGCATGCTTATTTAATTAGCTGAAGACAAGTAGGTGCTGCTTCAGTTTGCAACGAGTCTATACAAAGGAAATAATTTTCAATTTCCCCTTTACATGTCACTATAATGTCATTAGTTAAATCAAAATTGTCTGTAGAAGTATAACAAGATCTTTAATTATATAAGTGAAATTGGCCCATAGGTCAGCTACGTACTTGGATGTGAGCATATGCACACACACACACACACACACACACACACACACACA
>NC_058130.1:247743404-247784931 GCF_016433145.1 Gracilinanus agilis | reverse complement strand
TTCTTCTTCTTCTTCTTCTTCTCCTTCTTCTCCTTCTTCTCCTTCTTCTTCTTCTTCCTCCTCTTCCTCCTCTTTCCTCCTCCTCCTCCTCCCCCTCTATATCTCTGTATCTCTCTGTATTTCTGTCTATTTCTGTTTCCTACCGGGCCCCCCCACACACACACACTTTCTGTTCTCCTAACTGAATAATTTCCTGGGATCTGATGTAAAGGCTCAGTGTACAACTGCAACCAAAGCCACATCTTCCAAATTCTTCTCATAGCTAGGGAGGGAAATGAGACAGAGTGGCCATTGTGGGTAACAGTGGTCTAAAAGGGTCACTACATGATTAGAAGGGTTGTAGTGCTATACATAAAGGGTAATAACAGGACATGAGAAACATCTTAGTGTGCCTGGTGAGACTACATTTGTACTGTGGCCTGATTATGCAATTTCTCAAACTGGGAACTCATTCACACATACATATGTAGATGTATCCATATATGCTGTGGGGGTATAAACAATTCAAAGTTTGCTGATGACTTTTTATTTGTAACCAAAAGCTCACTAGCATTTGTCTCCTTGAGTCTTGGAGAGCTGTGAGACTGATTGACTTCCATATCCATCTTCTGCAAAAGTCCATTCCCAGTATCTTTTCCATGTCCTCTTCCACAACTAGTGCCTTCTCTCTGAAATTACTTCCAGAGAACTTAGTTCCTTTATAAACCTGTTACTACAGGGTTGTTTGCATGTTGTCTCCTCCATTAGAATATGTGCTCCCTAAAGACAATGATTGGTTTTGTTTTTCTTTATATCCACAGCTCTTAACCCAGTGCCTGGCACATCGTAAAGGCTTCATAACTGTTTGTTCATTGACACCCTCCTTAGGCAGACAGGAAGAGCAGAAAACATTTCTGTGTAGCAAAGGAGGTGATTACGGAGGAAATCCAAACTTCCTCAGGTGAGTTGTGAGAAGCCCTTTGGAGTATGTTGCTACTATAACAAAGAGAGAGCCAGATGGTGGTGGGGTATGAAGCTACCACCTACCCTTATCTCTATTCCCAAGTGGTGATGCCACAGCCTCTAATCCCAGGAGTTGGAATTAATGGATCTATGGATGGGAAAAGAGAAAAAAAAAACAAAGGACCTCAGCTCTACTGGTACTACTGTTCTCCAGAAAAATAACTGTAGCTGTCTTTATTTGGAGAGATATTAGAAGGTGTGAAACCCCTTCCTTTTCATTTCAACATTTTCAACAAAGATTTATGAAGCACTTACTGTTTAACAGCAACAACCTAACAACAATTTATGAGGCCAAGTGCCAAGTGCTGGGAATAAAAATATAAATATAAGCCAAAAAAAACCAAAAAGGTAAACCCTATTCTCAAGGAGCTCCCCCACACCATTGAACAGTGAAAGATCACTCTTAAAAGGGAGCTAAAAAAGTGGGCAATGGCATGTGATGGTGGAGAACCAGCAGGTTGAGTCCTGAGTTCCTCAGATTTCTGGGAGTTAACCTGAAGTGTTGAATCTTTGAGTCAGGTGACCTGAGTTTTTGCAATCTTCCAAATTAACAAATTCAAGTTATTATTGTCCCCATACATTTGTCCAAAGAGTAGGGGTTGTAAATGTGAGGAAAGATGCTGATTTTTTCATTCTAACAGACAATACAGATTCAGTAAACAGAAAATAAAATTTTTTTAAAATAAAAGATAAAAACAAAGATATAAAATGTTCCCCATGTGTAGCAATCTTCCCTTATTCCCACCAGCACCTCCCCACTTCACTTCTTGTAATGGCCCTAAATGCCTATGCTGGTTATATCTTTCCCCAAATGTTTCTCACCTATTGTGAAACATCCACAAAATGCACTGTGGCCTCAGTTTCCCGGATATCTCAGGCTAAGGGTTTCTTTGGCCTATATCACCCAGATAGTTGGCATGGATAACCCTAGATTCTATCAAGATTCTCAAAATGGTTCTTCTCTGACTGGTAATTAAATTTATTGTTTGTTCAAAATAAAGTGGACACAGAACAAACATCTCAAATTTACGCTGGTCAACATAATTTCACCATAACATTGTTAATACAGTATAACCAAACCCAGCCCTCAAGTTGGGCTCCCAGCCCCATGATCTTCTGCCAAAATCCCAAATCCAACAAAGCTGAGCCCTAGTGCCCATCCTGAGCTTTTAAAAAATTAGCTGTTTTATTAAATATATATAATATAAATACACAAACCTATAATCATTTAATACAGTTAAATTAATTTACTTCGATGAATAAAGTGTCAAAACACTGTCTCACTCCCTCTTCCTAATTCTACTTAAGGATTCTTAGCCTTTCATCCTTATTTTCTTTTGCTCATATGATAACAGTTAGTATATACTTCAATTGACTCTCTACATTTCCCCACATATAATTATACCTTCTGAGTCAATAATTTCTTTTTAAATTATTTTTCATTTTTAAAAATATTTTTCCATAGTTATATAACTCATTTTCTCTCCTTCCCCTCTTCTCTCTTCCCATTCTGGAGCCAACAAGCAATTCCACTGGATTATGCAAATGTTATCTCTTGATACCTATTTCCATATTATTCATTTTTGCAACATAGTAATCTTTTAAAACCAAAACCCCAAATCATGTACCCATATAAACAAGTGATTTTATAAGTTTTCATTCTGTGTTTCTACTCCCACAGTTCTTTCTCTAGATGTATAGTAGATAGAATTCTTTCTCATAAATCCCTCGGGACTGTCCTGGATCATTGCATTGCTACTAGCAGCAAAGTCTATTACACTTGATCATTCCACAATGTTTCACTTTCTGTGTACAATATTCTCTTGGTTCAATAGTTTCTTTGTTAGGAATAGAATCTGATAGAATTATAAAAAAATAAAAGCAACTGTCCATTCAAAGATTTTGGTAGATCATTATATGTAATTGCACAAAACTGGAAGCAACCTAAATGCCTAGCAATTGGGGGAAAGGTTAAAGTAAACTTCATATGGTTCTACTTTTTAAAAATTTGCATTATTTAATAAACATCTTTCCAAGCTTTTGTTTGTAATTCACATATTTGTGCATCTTAATTGCCTTATAGTATTCTATTGTGTTAATATTTGACTTTTTAAAAAACTATACCCCAATTATTGGGTTGCTTCCATTTTTTCAATTAGATAATTCTTCTATAAGAATCTTAAAAGAGAGTGCTATTTTTCGGTTTATTTTTATATTTTACTTATTTATTTGTTACTTTAAAATTTCCAGGTAACTCCCTTCCTCCCCCTCTTCCCCACACTAGATAAGGCCTCATTTGACAAAACGATATATATGTATATATAAATATATATGTATAAAATGATGTCTTACCTATTTCTATTTATCAGTTCTTCCTCTGGAGGTGTACATGCACAATATGATTCTTTCTGTGTCTATTCCTCATATATGAATTATCAGATCAAAAAAGAACAGTTATTTTATAGCCTTTATTCCCCATTGTCAAATCATTCTCCAGAAAGATTCAAGTTTTCAGTTCCACAAATAATGAATAAAGACATCTGTTTTGTCACAATCCCTCTCTCCAATGAATTTTGTTGCTCTTAATTATTTTGCTAATATGCTAATTTGCAAATATTGACATTTTTGCTAATAATGTTCACACCTCAAAGGTCCTTTGATTTGTACTTAATATTAGTGAGGTTTGACATTTTTTCACTTGATTGTTAACAATACTTTGAACTCTTCTGAAAATGTTCTGATTATGCCCTTTGACTATCCATTGTGAAATGGGAATTGTTCAGTCATTCAGTCTTATCTTACTGTCCATGAGGTCTTCTTGGTAAAGATACTACCATGGTATGTTATTGCCTTCTCCAGTGGATTAAGGCAAACAGAAGTCGAGTGACTTACCCAGGGTCATAAGTGTGTGAGACCACTCCACTGAATCATCTATCTGTCTCCAGAATGGAAGTGTCCTTTAAGCTTTTTAAAGTAGTTTCTTATGTGATATTAGAATCCAGGAGACCAAGGATGGCCGAGATACTAGCCCTTAATGGTCTGCCTCTTAAATATAAATTCAGACATGAGTAGAATGGTTTCAGTTGTAGGGGAGACAGAAATCAAGTGATTGATTTTTACTATAAATTTTCCTATTTTCTTTATTGAATGCATTGGACTCTTTACATGCCTCCCTCAGGGAAAGCTGATTAAAAGATATTTGGAATTTGGTCTCAGTTCCAGCTGCGTGTGACCCTGGGAAAGTCATTTAATCATTGATTGCCTAGTTCTTGCCTTTTTTCTAGAACTAATACCAGGACAGAAGGTAAGGTTTTAAAATAATACATTTGGCTCATTTCTAGGGACTCTACATAAAGAGGAGAGTAGTAAGATAGTAAAAGTACAGTAAAAATCAGGTATAAGACATTTATTTTCTCTATATTTTGTTTATTGTTGTTTCTCAGTCACTTTCAGCCATGTCCCACTCTTTGTGATTCTTGGCAAAGATATCAGAATAGTTCATAGTTTCCTTCTCCAGGTCATTTTACAGATGAGAAAACTGAGGCAAACTGAGGTTAAGAGACTTGTCCAGGATCACACAGCTGGTAAGTGTCTGAGGCCAGATTTGAACTCAGTAATATGAGTGTTCTTGACTCAAGTCCTGGCATTCTATTAACTGCACCACCAGCTGCCTACGTATATATTATACTCAAGTTTAAATATCTCACAGATGCTGTAAACATTTTCCCAAAGTTATTTTTCTTTTCTTTTATTATTTTAGTTGTGAGAAGTTTTTTAAGCATGAGTCCAATCTATATTGTTAGATATTTTTAAGCATTAGAGTCCAATATATATTTGTTCCCAGAAATTATTTCCATGTTTTCAACTGAAAGAAAATTATTTCCCTTCAAGAGCTAATATAAATAATTTCATTTTCTTCTGCCTTTCTAGAATTTGTTCTTTAACATTTAAGTCTCATCCAGCTGGAATTTACAGAGTAATAAAATGTAAGATGTATCTCCAGGTTCCTTTCCTGCCAAACCTACAACCAATTTCCCCAACTATACTTGGTAAGTAATGAATCCTTTCCTTAATTTTTATTTTCTAAACATTCATCAGACAGTAATCTTTTGTAGAGATTTGGCTGCATTTCTGGGATATTTATTCTATTCCATTGGTTTAGTTCTCTACTTTTTTTGCCCAGTATCAGATAACTTTTATAATAACTGCTTTGTAACATACTTATTAATGTCTGGCAGGGCAAAATGCCCTTCATCCATTTTTCTTTTCAGTATACCCATTGATAGCCTTACCTGCTAGTTTTTCATATACATTTCATTATGATTCTATCTGGTTCTATAAAGAAGTCCTTTTATACTTTAACTGGCATTACAGAAAATGTAATAATTAATTTCAAGTGTTAAATTTTTTACTGAGTTATCTGACTCGCCAATGAGCTATGATTATTCCTCCAGTTATTCGAGTACTCTTTTATTTTGTACGTAATTTTATAGTTTTCTTTATGTGATTTTTGTGTTTCTAAGTTGTCATAGCTCAAATATTTGATAATTTTCATTGTTATTATAAATGGGGATTCTTTTTTATTACAGTTCTTTGATCATTATAGCTAAAATAATCAGATTGCAGATCATTATTATGGATTAATTTTCTACTCTGCAACTTTGATGAATTAGTTTACTATTTCCATTAAGTATTTGTTTGAAGCATCACAATTATTTAGGTATCCTATCATTTAAAAAAATACGAGCTCTGTGATTTCATTGCTATAGAGAATTTCTATTGAGGAAACTCACACTATCAATGTAGTTCAATGACTCTTCCATAATTCAGTCTAAGAGAGTTACTTATGGATACTTCAATAAGTTAGGTGATCCTAGGTCACATTGCCAGTATATGTCAAAAGACTGATCTGAGTCCAATTCTTCCCTACTCAAAGGCCAGCTCTCTATCCATTATATCATGCTGTCCCTTTTCTGTCATTTTATCTACAAAGGTAATATTCTGACCATAAAACTTCTATTGTTAATCCCTCTGATACCTTTGTCCTATCTTAATTGCAAGCATTGGAATTTCATGTAAGTCAAGTAAAAAGGGGATAGAATAGGCAGCTCTGCTTTATACCTACATTTGTAGGCATACTTCTAGAATTAGTAAGTTGGTTTTTGTCTACCTTAAGACTTAACGTTTTTTGTCATGTTGAAGAAAAATCCTTCTCTATTTCATTGACATATTTGTTGTCATAAGTGCTTGCTGAATTTTTTCAAACAAAGGCTTTTTCTATATCTACTAATATTTTTTATGAGTTTCTTGTTTTACACTTTATGGTGCTAATGTTGAACTAGCCCTGCATGCCTGTTGCAAACACTTCTTGGTCATAATGAATACTTCTCTTATGGTAATTACATATTCTCTTAACTAATATTTTATTTAGTACTTTATACCTGTTTTCATTAAATTAGTCTATAATTTTCTTTTTTAATGTCATCCATCTTATTTTAAAAATCAATACCACATTAACTTTATAAAAGGTTAATGTTCCATCTTTTACTCCATCTATGAATTATCTGGATAGGAGGTATTAGTTTTCTTGGAAAGATTAAAAGAATTGTTATAAAACTCTCTGAACCAGGTACCTTTTTGCATGTTAATTCTTTGAATATTTGTTTTATTTCTTCCTCCAGTCTGGTCTTTTTAAATGATCCTGTTCTATCAATTTGGGAAATTTGTATTTGTGTAGGAAATTTCCTTTCAATTTTAACTCTTAAAGGCTTCTTTGTATTTGATATGAGTGTTCCTTTACAGGAACAATTTTACTGATTGGCATTTTTCTCTCTTAAAAACAAAATTTAGCAACCTAGTTGGATTTCCCCCCCAAAGAAACTGCTTTCATTCATTAATTTAATTTTCTTTAATTTTCTGTTCTATTTATTTTATTTTAATAGACTCTTTTTTACAATAAGCTTTCCTTCAAATAACTGCTTTATTTTTTTAGTGTCTTTAAATAAAAACTGAAATAATATATTTTCTCCTTTTCTTTCTGATGCACACAGGTGCAAAGAGACATAAAAACCACTCTAGCTTCATCACTACATTCAGATGGGTGTATTATTGGCATTGTCTTTTAATCTGTTATTTATTTGCTTTTAATTTACCTCTATCATTATTTAACAGGTAGCTTTTTAGTCTCTACATTTCTTTATGCATTTTGCTATTCTTTTTTTGAAACGGTGAGATGGCATAGTAGATAGAAAATTGGGCCTGGAATGAGGTAGAACCTAAGTTCAAATTCAGTTTCAGATACTTACTAGCTGTGTGACCCTGGGCAACTCACATATCTTCTGTTTGCCTCAGATTACTGAGTTGTAAAATGGGGATCATAACAGCTTCTATCTCACAAGGTTGTCATGAGGACCAGTTGAGATCAATATTTGTAAAGCATTTAGCACAGTGTCTGGCACAAAGTAGGTGCTATATAAATGTTTATTCCCTTCTCATTTTTTGTTTGTCTATTTCTTCAAAAGCTGATCACTCCTACATTGTTGTTGTTGTTCAGGCATTTCAGTGGTATCCAACTCTTTGTGACCCCATTTGGGATTTTCTTGGTAAAGATACTCCAGAGGTTTGCAATTTCCAGTTCATTTTACAGTGGGGAAACTGGGAAAAAGAGGGTTGTTATTTTCCCAGAGCCACATAGCAAGTAAGTGTCTGATGTTGGATTTGAACTCATGTTTTCCTGACTCTAGGTCTGCCACTCTATCCACTCCAACACCACTGAGCTGCTTTAACTATGACATAGAATCACAGTGTTAAGAATTAAAAAATACTGTAGCAATTTTGTAGTCCAGCCTATCCATAATCTGTCCACAAAAGGATTCCCCAATATGGCTGTCCAACCTCTATTTAAATACTTCCAAGACCCATAAGAGAATCCTTTTATTTTTTGGACAATTGTAATTATTAAGAATGTTTTCCTGATATCAAGCCTAAGTTCACCAATTTGACACTTCTATCAAATGCTTCTGATTCTACCCTCTGAGTAGTGGTGTGCTGGAACCAGCTCTTTCTGGATTGTGAGAGACTATTAAAGTAATATTATATTTACTATTTTAATAAATACATTTTAATAAATATTTAATAATATTAGAAAACATTTATTATTCTTTTAATACATTAAATAGGTTAAATTATGGGCATCTTACCTCAGAAATTAGGAGATGCTACAAAGTGGGGCTTGATTTATTGTTTTGTTGATTGTTCAGATTTAGAAAAGGGAAGGACAAAATGTTAATAAAGTAGATTAAACTTAAAAATGTGTCCTGATGCATGATTGTTTCCCCAAGAGAATCAATTTGTTAAATGTTTATCAACACACACTGCTTCTGAGTCTAAACATAATAAATTTAATTCTTCTTCCATATTATAGTTTTTCAGATACTTTTAAATAGTTATATCCTCTCCTTTCCTCTCTTCTCCAGGTTAAATATTTCCAGTTTTTTCTGGAATAATCTTTTCTGGAACAATCTTCATATGACAATGTTTCAAGGCCCTTCCCCATCCTAGCTGCCCTCCTCTGGACATAATCTTTATTTTGACTCTTTTATAGCGTGGTGCCAAAGCCAAATACAATCTTTTTGATGGGGTTCTGGTGACGAGGTTCTGGTAAAATGGGCTTGTCGTCTACTTATTGCTGGAAGACATGTCTCTGTAATGCAGCCTAAGAATTCATGATCTTTTTTGGTAGCCACATCACTTTATTATTTCGTATTGAGCTTACAGTTCACTGATACCTCTACATCTTTTTCAGAATAACTACTATTACACCATGCCTCCCCCATCTATAATGGTGATATTGATTTTTCCAGACTTGAGTAAAAGATTTTACATTTTTACTGGTTTTTTACCTTTTTCTTAGACTCAGCTCAATGTTCTGGTCCATCAAGACCTTTTTGGTTTATTCCTCCAATATCCATTCTCTTACTTATCCCTCTCAGCTTATTTCCATTTGAAAATTTTTTAAAATTTTTAAATTTTTTAGAAAAATTTTCCATGGTTACATTCATGTTCTTACTTTCCCCTTCACTCCCCCAACCCCCCCCCCCCAAAGCCAACACGCATTTCCAGTGCTTTTAACATGTGTCATCTATCAAGACCTATTTCCATATTATGGAAATGACCATTGGTGTGGTCATTTCAAGTCTACATCCCCAACCATGTCCGCATCAACCCATGTGTTCAAACAGATGTTTTTCTTCTATGTTTCCACTGCTGTAGTTCTTCCTTTGAATGTGGGTGGTGTTCTTTTCCATAAGAACCTCAGAATTGTCCTGGGTCATTGCACTGCTGCTAGTACAAAATACATTCAATTTTACCACAGTGTATCAGTCTCTGTGTACAATGTACTTCTGGCTCTGCTCCTTTCACTCTGCATCAATTCCTGGAGATCATTCCAGTTCACATGGAATTCCTCCAGTTTATTATTCCTTTGAGCACAGTAGTATTCTGTCACCAGGCATATACCATAATTTGTTCAGCCATTCCCCAATTGAAGGGCATACCCTCATTTTCCAGTTTTTTGCCACCACAAAAAGTGCAGCTATAAATATTTTTATACAAGTCTTATTATCTATGATCTCTTTGGGGTACAGACCCAGCAATGATATGGCTGGATCAAAGGGCAGGCATTCTTTTAGCGCACTTTGGGCATAGTTCCAAATTGCCATCCAGAATGGTTAGATCAGTTCACAACTCTACCAGCAATGCATTAATGTCCCAATTTTGCCACATCCCCTCCAACATTCATTACTCTCCCCTGTTGTCATTTTAGCCAATCTGCTAGGTGTGAGGTGATACCTCAGAGTTGTTTTGATTCGGATTTCTCTAATTATTAGAGATTTCATTTTGATTTCTTTATCTGAAAATTGACTATTCATGTCCCTTGCCCATTTATCAATTGGGGAATGGCCTGATTTTTTGTAAAATTGATTTAGCTTCTTGTATATTTGAGTAATTAGACCTCTGTCAGAGATTTTTGTTATAAAGATTTTTTCCCAGTTTGTTGTTTCCCTTCTGATTTTAGTTGCATTGTTTTTGTTTGTACAAAACCTTTTTAATTTAATGTAATCAAAATTATTTATTTTACATTTTGTATTTTTTTCTAACTCTTCCTTGGTTTTAAAATCTTTCCTTTCTGAGAGATTTGACAAGTATACTATTCTGTATTCACTTCATTTACTTACAGTTTTCTTCTTTATTTTCAAGTCATTCACCCATTCTGAATTTATCTTGGTGTACTGTGTAAGATGTTTATCTAAACCTAATCTCTCCCATATTGTTTTCCAATTTTCCCAACAGTTTTTGTCAAATATTGGATTTTTGTCCCAAAAGTTGGGCTATTTGGGTTTATCATAGACTGTCTTGCTGACGTCACTTAACCCAAGTTTATTCCACTGATCCTCCCTTCTGTCTCTTTAGCCAGTACCATATTGTTATGATGACCTCTGCTTCATTCCTTCATGGTTTTTTTTTCATTATTTCCCTTGATATTCTTGATCTTTTGTTCTTCCAAATGAACTTTGTTATAGTTTTTTTTTAATTCAGTAAAAAAGTTTTTTGGTAGTTTGATAAGTATGGCACTATAAGGTAAATTAATTTGGGTAGAATGGTCATTTTATTATGTTAGCTCGTCCTACCCATGAGCAATCAGTTTTTCCAATTGTTTAGATCTAGTTCTAATTGTTTGTAAAGTGTTTTGTAGTTGTATTTGTATTATTTGCTTTGGGAGATAGATTCCTAAGTATTTTATATTGTCTAGGGGGATTTTAAATGGTTTTTCTCTTTCTAACTCTTGGTGCTGTGATGTGTTGGAAATATAGAGAAATACTGATGATTTATGTGTATTTATTTTGTATCCTGCAACTTTGCTAAAGTTGTTGATCATTTCTACTAGCTTTTTAGTTGATTCTCTAGGATTTTTTAAGTAGACCATCATATCATCTACAAAGATTGATAGCTTAGACTCCTCCATTGTCTTTTTTAATACCTTCAATTTCTTTTTTTTCTCTAATTGCTACCACTAGTGTTTCTAGTACAATGTTATATAATAGAAGTGATAATGGGCATCCTTGTTTCATACCTGATCTTATTGGGAAAGCTTCTAATTTATCCCCATTGCATATAATGCTTGTTGATGGTTTTAGATATATAGTGTTTATTATTTTTAGCAAAGGTTTTTCTATTCCCATACTTTTGTAACATGGAAAAGGTCAGGGTGGAATTCCTGCAAGATACAGGGTCAAGCCTCACCCAGAATTCCAGGGGACCCCCCCCCAGAGAACTCTGGGTGAGGGGACAGTTTGAAAGCAGTTAAACAGTTGATTCCTGGGGGTTGAAGTGAGCAGGTCAACCTGCTTGCTGTTCCTGGTTTGGGAGTTGCCTTGGTGGCCTTAGTGGCAAAAGCCATTTGGGTTTCTTCTCAGGAGTTTGCCTGTCTAGTGGGATTAGATCTTTCTTGTTATAGTATTTTGTCATTCATTTAGTTACTTTAGATATTAGAAGTGATTATTATAAGCTTTGAGGGCCACCTAGATATAAAGTCTGCCACTCCCTCCTGGGGTGGGGAGGGGCAGTTTCCACCTAACAGTTCAGGTCTTCCCATATCTTATCCAAATCCTTGATACCCCTTCCCTGCCTACCCTTCTTCTTTATCAGTAAAAACTCTATCTTTTAGTAGTTGTGCTTGACTATTATTTTGGGCATACTCATGGCTACCATAAAGCTTGGTTCCTTTCAGTTGCCAGCCAAAGAAATCAGATCCTTGTCTGTCTTTCATAATAACAAGACATCAAGCTTCTCCTATTGTCCCACAGTCAAACCTGTGGGGAATATAAGTTGAGAAAGTGAACATTAGAGATTTGCCTTGCTGAGCCTTGCCAGAACAACTCCAGTCCTGCCTCCATTTCCAACTGATTTCCAACTGCTTGGTGGGAGGGGTTTGAATAAGCAGTACCTACCCCTCCCTACTCACTCTAGCCTGTGTGTGTGGGAGGAGTGAGTCTTGCAGGTTTCTAGTTTTAGGCCCTCTCTTCTGCTTCCCAAACATCTCTGTTAATATCAACATAACAACTTTCTAGTATTTTTAATAGGAATGGACGTTGTATTTTGTTAAAGGCTTTTTCAGCATCTATTGAGATAATCATGTGATTTTTGTTTGTTAGCTTGTTGATCTGGGCAATTATGTGGATGGTTTTCCTAATGTTGAACCATCCTTGCATTCCTGGTATAAATCCCATTTGATCATGATGGATAACCCTCTTAATCACTTGCTGGAGTCTTTTTGCTAGTATTCTATTTAAGATTTTTGCATCTATGTTCATTAGGGAAGTTGGTCTGTAGTTTTCTTTCTCTGTTTTTGATCTCCCTGGATTTGGAATCAGTACCATATTTGTGTCATAAAAGGAATTTGGTAGGACTCCTTCTTTGCTTATTATATCAAATAATTTGTATAGAATTGGGATTAGTTGTTCTTTGAATGTCTGATAGAATTCACTTGTGAATCCATCAGGCCCTGGTGATTTTTTCTTAGGGAGTTCTTTTTTTGTTCAATTTCTTTTTCTGATATTGGATTATTTAAGTATTCTATTTCTTCTGCTGTTAATCTAGGCAATGTATATTTTTGTAAATATTCATCCATATCACCTAGATTGCTATATTTATTGCCATATAATTGGGCAAAATAGTTTTTAATGATTGCCTTAATTTCCTCTTCATTAGCAGTGAGGTCTCCCTTTTCATCTTTGATATGTTAATTTGGTTTTCTTCTTTTCTTTTTTTATTAGATTGACCAGTACTTTGTCTATTTTATCTGTTTTTTCAAAATATCAGCTTCTACTCTTATTTATTAATTCAATAGTTCTTTTACTTCTGATTTTATTAATTTCTCCTTTGATTTTTAGTATTTCTAATTTAGTTTTCATCTGAGGATTTTTAATTTGTTTATTTCCTAGTTTTTTAAGTTGCTTGCCCAATTCATTAATCTCTGCCCTCCCTAATTTATTAACATATACAATCAGTGATATAAATTTTCCCCTTAGAACTGCTTTGACTGCATCCCATAGATTTGGGTAAGAAGTCTCATCATTGTCATTGTCTTCAATGAAATTATTGTTTCTATGATTTGTTCTTTCACTAAATTATTTTGGAGAATCATATTATTTAGTTTCCAATTAGTTTTTGGTTTGCCTCTCCATGTATTCTTACTAATATCTATTTTTATTGCATTATGATCTGATAAAGTTGCACTTATTATTTCTGCTTTTTTGTATTTGTTTGCCATGTTTCTATGCCCTATTACATGGTCTATCTTTATGAATGTTCCATGTGCTGTTGAAAAGAAGGTGTATTCCTTTGTGTCCCTATTTATTTTTCTCCATATATCTATTAACTCTAATTTTTCTAGGGTTTCATTCACCTCTTTTATCTCTTTCTTATTTATTTTTTGGTTTTGATTTATCTAGATCTGACAGGGAAAGGTTGAGGTCCCCCACTAGTATAGTTTTGCTATCTATTTCATCCTTGAGCTCCACTAGCTTCTCCTTTAGAAATTTGGAAACTATACCATTTGGTGCATTCTTATTGAGTACTGATATTTCTCCATTGTTTATACTACCTTTTATTAGGATGTAGTTACCTTCCCTATCTCTTTTAACCATATCTATTTTTACTTTGACTCTGTCAGAGATCATGATGGCAACCCCTGCCCTCTTTTTCTCATTTGAAGCCCAATAGATTTTGTTCCGTCTTTTCATTTTACTCTATGTATGTTTGCCTCTCTCATGTGTGTTTCTTGTAGACAACATATGGTAGGATTTTGGTTTCTAATCCACTTTGCTATTTGCTTCTATTTTATGGGCAAGTTCATCCCATTCACATTCATAGTTATAATTATCAACTGTGTATTCCCAGACATTTTGATTCTCTCTCCTTGTCCTGTCCTTTCTTCTTTCACTATTTCCTTCTATACCAGTGTTTTGTTTTTAATCAGTTCCCCTAATCCCCTCCTTTATTGTATTTCCCTTTCTCCCCTCTCCCTTCTTATTCCCCTCTTATTCTTCTTTAGGATCTTTTAAAGCTACCCTGCTCCTGCCCTCTCCCTTCCTAGTGTTACTTCCCTCTCCACCAGTCCTTTTGTTACCCTTCTACTTCTCTATAGGGTGCAAATCAATTCTCTGCCCCAATGGATCTGATTGTTCTTCCCTCTTTAAGTTGATTTCAATGCCTATTTATTAAATATTTTTTTCTCTCTCCAACCTCTTTACCCTTACAGTGTATTGTTATTCTGCCCTGTTGACCTTACTTGCTTCTTTATGGAATATAAATTTAATCCATTTTGTTTGTTTTCACATTTTTCTTAATATTACCTTCTTTTCCCCCTCTAGTTTTGTACATATTTATACATACATACATACATATATATATATATATATCCCTTAACATTTCATCCTATACAGTTTGTCACTGTTCCCTCTATGTAAATTTCTTCTAGTTACCCTGTTGGTAATAACAATTTTTAGTATTTGCCAATATCTTCTTTTCTTCTTGGGATACAAATTGATTGAACTATTGAGTCCCTTAAAGAAAAGATTTTTCCCCTCCCACATTCTCTTAATTATCTTATGGTGATTCTCTTGAGTTCTGTGTTTGGGCAGCAAACTCTCTGGTTAAGTCCGGTACTTTCTTTATGAATGCTTGGAAGTCCTCAACTTTATTGAATGACCATACTTTCCCCTGCAATAATATAGTCACTTTTTCTGGATAGTTGATTCTTGGTTGTAGACCCAGTTCTCTTGCTTTCTGGAATATTGTGTTCCATGCCTTCAGATCCTTCAGTGTTGATGCAACCAGATCCTGAGTTATCCTAACTGTGGTTCCCTGATATCTGAATGCTTCTTTTTAGCAGCTTGTAATATTTTTTCCTTGGTTTGGTAGTTTTTGAATTTCACCATAATATTCCTGGAAGTAGTCAGTTGTGGATTAAATGTAGGAGGTGATCTGTGGATTCTTTCAATTTCCCACTTTTCCCTCTTGTTCAAGAATATCAGGGCAATTGTCTCTGATAATTTCTTGTAGGATGATATCAAAACTTTTTCTTTTATCATGATGTTCTGGTAAACCAACAATTCTTATATTGTCTCTTCTAGCTCTGTTCTCCAGATCTTTGGTTGAATCAATGAGGTGCCTCATATTCTCCTCAAATTTTTCATTTTTAAAATTTTGTTTAATATATTCTTGCTGCCTTGTGAAGTCATTTGCTTATTGTTGTTGATTTCTGTTTTTTAAAGACAGAATTTCATCCCTGGCTTTTTGGTCATCCTTCTCCTTCTGGTCTGATTTTCTTTGTAGATCATCTTTTGCCTTCTTTGCTTAATTTTCAAGCAGGCCAATTCTGGTTTTTAAGACTTTATTTTCTTGTTTTAGTACATGTATTTCCTTTTTCAAATAGTCTTCAATCTCTCTTGAGGTTTTTTTGAGTTCCTGAAGTTCTTGAGTTAATTGAACTTTGAGATCTTCCAAAGCCTGTGCCCAATTCACTGGAACTTCTTCTCTTCTTCTATTTCTATTTCATTTGCTCTCTTTTCACTTCCTTAAAAGAAGCCATCAATTGTCATTTATTTTCTCTTTTTCTGTTGTTTACTCATATTTTTTCCTTTTCTGTTTTGCTAGTTTGATTAGATGTATTTAATGATCTTTAATGAAAGATCTTCCCTCAGCTGGCAATGGAGGTTTGTAGTTACTTTCTCTGCCCTCTGAAGCCTTTTTGTCTTTCCAACTATTAGTATTTAGTCTGTTTGGATTAGTCTGCCCTGAGGCTAAAACCTGGAGAGGAGAAAAAAATAAACAAAACAAAAAAAAATAAAAAACTTGGGGGGACTGAAAGAGCATTTTCACTGAGCTGAGCTGTCCAGCAGTGGGGTCCCCCTGCACTGTCCTTGTGTTTGGTCTGATTTTCTTTCCACTTGAAGCCCTTTGTTCTCTATCTTGGTATGAGGAAGCCAAGCAGTCTGAGGTTTGGCCCTCTCTAAGCCTCCTTCTTCCAGGAGTTTTTGCTGTGTTTCTCTGCTTTTCTCCTCCACTCACCTCTCCAGAACCTGTGTTCAACTCCCCGATTCTGATGCCAGCAAGGCCCTCTTTCTGGACCTGTGAGCCCACCTGCCCTGAGATTTCAGGGGCCTCTGGAGACTCTGCACAGCATGTGGGGGAGGCATCCTGGAATTCCCCTTCTATACCCTTATACTGGACATTTCAAGAATTGAAGCCTTTTCTTGGTATACCTCTTTAGTTGTGCAGCAGTAGGGTTCCTCCTGCTCTGTCCTGTTTTTAGATTTGTTCCTCTTTCTTCTCAAAATACATTGTTTTCTATCTCGGTGTATAAGGGTGGGGAGGTTTTAAGATTTGCTCTGTCTAAGCTGCCATCTTCCCAGAATCTCCCATCAAAAATCTTGAACTCCTAGAACTGCATTTCCCAGGATTCCTTTCTGTATTACCCACAATTCCTTTTCCTGTTTACATGCATCTTATACATAATTGTATATAAGTTTTGGGTAACACCCCTCTCTCTCTTTTCCACTTGAATTAAGTGGTGACCCGTCTTTATTGCCCTAGCTCTCTCTTCCACGTGAAGTGAGTGAGGAATGTTCTCTGTGTTCTCTAGCTCTCTAGTGGAATATTAGTAGACCTCTATAAATATTATACTTTGGATATATTGAATATTAATTTTAAAATCCACAACCCTAAAAAAAGGTTTTTTAAAAAGTATTTTTTGATCTATATTCAGATTCCATCAATTCTTTCTCTAAAAGTATATAGAATTATTCATCATACTTCCTTTGGAATTATCTCAAATCTTTGTATTGTTGAAAACATCTAAGTCTTTTACAGTATCATCCTTATAATATTGCTGTTATATATATATACATATATATGTGTATATATATATAATATTTACAGATCAGCCTTATAATATTGCTGTTATTTTTCCAATGTTCTCCTGGTTCTGCTCAGTTTACTTTGTATCAGTTCACTGAGTCTCTTTAAGTTTTTCTAAAAGTATCTTGCTCCTCATTTATTATATGTGCTGCCAAAGCAAGCATTTGATCCTCATTTATTATAGTACAATAGCATTCCATCACAATTATTACCACAACTTGTTCAAGCATTCCTCATTGATGGGTGCATCCCTTCAATTTCCAGTTATTTACCATCATAAAAAGAGTTGCTACAAATATTTTTGTACACACAGGTCAGTGTTAGTGAAATATTGGCATGGATACTGGCCTGTCAGTGGAGGAAAGGGAATTCTGTTTCCCCTCTTCCCAGTGCCAGAGGACATTTTTTGCATACCCCACTCCTCTGTCCAGCCCCCCAAATTGAGCACTTGCTCCCTCCACTCTCTGGGGTAATGTAAGGGGCTCAGAGGCAGCTTGAAGTTGCATTTTGGGAACATAAACTTAAAAACATTCACCAACACTGATATAGGACTTTTTTCTTTTCTTTTTAAAATAATCTCTTTGTGATATGGATCTAATAGTCAGGACACCATATTTATTGCTCATACCAATCCATATCCATGTGTTTTTATTCACCTTTAATTATGCAGAAGCAGTGAAGTTTCACAACTTCCTGAATAATGGAATGTTAAAAAAATTATGATACTTTCATGAGAAACCTGGGGTCAGAAAGGAGCTATGCAATCTCCTAAAAATATATACATTTTATAACACTTTAAAATTTTGTTTATTTAATTGATTTAGAATATTTTCCCATGGTTACATGATTCATGTTCTTTCCATCCCCTCTTTCCTCCCCCCTCCCATAGCCAACAAACAATTCCCCTGGGTTTTACATGTATCACTGATCCAAACCTATTTCCATATTATTAATATTTGCAGTAGTGTGATTCTTTAGAGCAGTGGTTCCCAAACTTTTTTTGCCTACTGCCCCCCTTTCCAGAAAAAATATTACCTAGCCCCCTGGAAATTAATTTTATTTTAATTTTAATAGCAATTAATAGGAAAGATAAATGTACCTGTGGCCATCACCGCCTCCCTGGATCGCTGCTGCACCCACCAGGGGGCGGTAGCACCCACTTTGGGAATCACTGGTTTAGAGTCTACATCCTCAATCATATCCCCATTTTATAACACTTTAAGTTTGGAAAGACTTTATACGTGTTATATATTTTTAGCTCTCCATTTTAAATTCTTGAATATCTAACGATGACTTTATTTACTAGGACATCTAGCCGAGCTTTCTTTCCTCCCCTCTCTTTATAATAAATATGTATAGTCCAGCAAAATAAACTCCCACATTGGCTATGTCCAAAATCATATGCTCATGTAGCTCATGTTGCATCTTGAGTCAAGCTCAAGAAATGGGTAGCATTTCTATGAAGAAATTTCTGTCAAGAAATGTGTAGAATTCTTCACACTGTTCCTTTATAACTTTAGTTGGTAATTACATTAATCAGAATTTTTAAGTATTTCAAAATTGTTGGACTTTGCTTTTTTGTTGTTATTGTATAAATTTTTCTCCTTGTTTTTCTCACTTCATTCCACATCAAGTCATAAAAATCTAAGTTTCTTTGAAATTAACTCTTGTTATTTCTTATGGCACAATGGTATTTCATTATATTAATATACCATAATTTTTTCAGCAGTTCTCTAAGTGATGGGCATCTCCTTAATTTCTTGTTGTTTGCCACCACAAAAAGCTTATAGAAATATTTTTGTAAATGAGTCCTTTTCCTCATTTTTTTTATATTTGTGGTTATTGTCTTATTAAGAGCATCATCAAGTCAAAGCATATGCACATTTAGTAACTTTGAGGAGATTGTTCAAACTTTCCATTTTTAAAAATAATTTATTAAAGTAATTCAAAGTTGTCCCTTAATTTACACCATATCTTTCTTTCATTCTCACCCAACTTGTTTATTAAAATTGTCCCGTTACCTATGATAAGTCAATGTCCTGACTATTGTTATAGAGAAATGAGGTCAATCTTTATCTTTGGGTTAAAAGGAGGGAAAGGTGAGG
This sequence comes from Gracilinanus agilis, assembly GCF_016433145.1. Classification (NCBI taxonomy): domain Eukaryota; kingdom Metazoa; phylum Chordata; class Mammalia; order Didelphimorphia; family Didelphidae; genus Gracilinanus; species Gracilinanus agilis. The sequence continues at coordinate 247,765,843 of NC_058130.1, read as the reverse complement.
TAGGTATTAGGAGAAGGAATGAAAGGGGGTGGCTGAATGTAGGGAAGGAAAGAATGAAGTGGTATATTGAATGGCAAGGGAATGAATGGGAGTATACAGGAGGGTAGCTAGAACAGGCTAGACACTGATGCTAGAGACAGGGGATACTGGGGAGATATAGGCAGGATGCTTCAAGTTGAGGAAGGGTATCTCTATAGATACAAAGGATTTGGGCCAGTCAGAAATGTTTAAATCTGCCTCTAGGTCTTCTCTTGTTAGTTTCTAAAGTAGCTTGAGGGAGGAGTTGAAGAGCTCCTCCCTGTCAGTGAAACTGATGGCAGGAGGAAGTCTCCGGTAAGACTTCCTACCAAGATGGATGCCCGCAGTACCCTCAAGAAATAAAAGAAAATAACTCCTTCCCCCTTCAGCCCTTGCCTCAATCTTGGACACAATGATTCACCAGAGGGTTTGAGTAGGTAACAAAGGGGATTTATTAATATCAGGATTAATCAGAAGGAGAGAGGGGTTTAGGGTTTTGTAATAGCCACTAGGGAGAAAGCTGAAGGTGGGGGAAGGGTAACAGGAGGGTCAGACTGAGAGAGAGCCTGCTCTCCCAGTCAGGAAGATTTGGCTGCCTTAAAGTAAAGTATTTAGTAGATCAATAAAATAAGGGATAGATTGATTTACAGATGTCCTACTTGCCTACAGAAAACTAAAACCCACAATGTCTAATCACCAAAACCAAAACCACCCTTCCTCCCAGAGTCTAAAGGGAAATTCAGGAAAGATAACAGGGGTATAATATGGAGAGGTCAGGGAGAGGTCCAGAGAAATCAGCGAGGCTCAAATCGTCCAGAGACAAAGGCACAGGCCAAGCCCAAGCCAAAAACCAAAAGCAAAGCCTCAGTTGGAACATCAGCTCTCTTCAAGCCTCAGACTCCAACTGCCTTTTTGTGAAGATTCTAAGACTTTTAACTGCCAGGGCTGTTTACAGTTGACTCTTGCCAGAGCAAAAGCTTCTGTTGCATTCTTGCATTACACTATAAACAGACAACCAACTCAGAAAGAATTCCCATATCAAGAAGAAATCTTTCCTGTTTATCTGAAGGTAGAAATGTTTCATTCTTAGTGATGGTACCATGTTCACAGTCTATTAATTCTTTTTCTGAAGAAAGCATTCATGATTTAGCAGTATGAAACTTCTGTATAATCTATGTCTTTGATTTCTTTCTCTTGAACCATAATTTCCCCTACATTTCATTCCATCTTCAACTTTTCCCACTTTTGAGTTACCATTTTATATGAAAACTTATGCTGATTTGATTTGGAAGATCTTATCAAGTTCTCCATAGAATTTCTCTGCCAATTCTATCCTTAGAAATACAAGCTATAATTATTTTCACAGTTGTCTTTTTGTAAATATGTTTCATTAGCAATGCAATTCAGAATGACCAAATGTCACATGGAATAATGTTTCATTTGGCCTTTGGACATGCTCATGAAATCCATCCCAACAACTTCTTTATTTGCCTCATTAAGGATTATCTGGTTGCTTTCCTTCGATTTACCTTTTGTTTATGGTGATACTATCAAGATTTGTAATGGTTCAGTTCCCCAACTATGTCCAATATGGTGAGTGGACAAGGATCTCAGAGTACCGAAGAATTTGAAGTTTGTTGGCAGCCTAAAATCTGGTGGTACTTAAACACTATCTGTCTCCTTTCTCACCACTCTGCCATCATCCCTGCAAAAACAGATGGGAGTTGAGCAGGACTAAGGACTTAGTTTGGTTTTGTTGTTGTTTTTTTTCTGTTTCATGGGCTGCCATGTTCATCATCAGATGGCCAGTCTACTGGTATAGTACTTCTCCATGACTATTGCGACTGCACCTCAGAAAGCCAACTTTCTTTCTTTCTGGGTCCATTCTCAAAGACCTCTCTTTACCTACTAGGTTAGTAATGAGGTAAAAAACAAGGAATTAAGATTAGTTGGCTATGACTTGTTCTTGATAAAAACCATGTTTATACCTTGTTGTCGCTGCTTCTATTTCTAAATGGCTTACCAATAATCTCTTTAATGATCTTATCCAGAATTTTCCCTGGAATCAAAACCAAGCTCTTCTAGCATATAGTTTATAGTGAAGAAATAATGCTGATAAATTGGAATTGTGAGGAGGAGGATGTGATAAGATACTTTGGTGTCCACAAAATATCTTTTAACTCTCCTCTCTGAAGGAAAGTCAGGGATGGCTTCCCTTCCTTAAGTCAATATGGAAGGTTCTTGGAGACACACTATATAAATATATGAAAGCTATTATTTATGTTTGATACTATGAAAATAAGGATTAATAAACAAGGAAAGCCTTAAACTAACAGGGAAATAATGTTTCACCCACTTTCTATGTTTGTCTCATGACAGAGTCTTTGTTACTTTCAGCTACACTAAAACTGCCTAGCACTTACTTTTTAGTAAGTTTTTTTAAACCCTGAAAATGCTACCTGACTATAAATCTACCTAAAATCCTTATTTAATTAACTTAATTTGATAAAAAAGAGTATCCAAACACCTATGAATTCAGTCAGCCAACATGGCAGCTACTAACTGACAATCTGGTGGCCTTGGTATGGCCCAGAGTCCAGACAAACAGCCTCAATCTTTCTCCTTCTACAAAACTGTTATCCAGTAAAGCAGATCTATCAGCTTCTTCTTAAAGATGACTTCTCTTGATCAGGAAAGTAGAAACCCTCTTCAGCTGGGATTCAGAGGTCTCTTTTCCTTTCCAGCAGCCAAGAGTAAAGTCTCTGATGTCTGTCTCCAACAAGAGAGTTGGAGAGCAAGCTCACCAACTGAAGCCCAGTGAGTGAATAAGTGAGTGAGAGGACCTCACAGATCAGAATCTGTTCCTGTGTCCTTCCTGCCAAATTCTGGTCTCATGCACTGCTTTCTACCTTGCTTATACCCTCAGAGATCTTTTTGTCAAATATATTATTTTATTCAATATCTTAATCAATATCCTAATTTCCTCACTACAATAGATCCTGGTCTCTTCCCCTTTTTTTGGAAATTGCAATGGCATTTACCCTTCTTCAATATTGTGGTTCCTCTTTCATTTTTCTTTGATCATTCAAATATTACTGATATATTTCTGTACTCATGTATTTCAGATCTTTCTGTTCCCAAGGACTTAATTCATCTTTGCTAGGTGACTTGAATTTATCTAAGGTAATATGGCAGTGTTCTCTTTCTCCTTATTTAATGTGGTTACTAATTCCCTAAACCTTAACCCTACTTTGTCATGAGTGGAAGTGATGTCAGAAAAGGTAGAGAAAGGATTTGCATACTTTGGTTGAAGGCACAGCTGGGTCTCTGAGCAATAGGAGACTTCAACCTACTTTCCATGGAAGGGACTAAAGTCTCTACTCTACTTTCCTGAAGGTTCTTGAGAGGGTAGGGAATGGTATGTCTCTATTTGGGCAGAGGAACAAAGCCTCCAGAGGGTAAAGCCAATATCTCATTTTCTTTTTACAGCTGTGGGTATAGGTTGGGGAACTGGGTTCTAAGACAAGTGGATACTCCTCTGTAAGCCCAAGTCAAGGGGGCCAAAGAAGAATGATGAAGCAACTTTTCAAGGGATTATTTTGGGATGGTACACTAGAGGGAAATACTGAAAACTGAGGAGCCCCACAGATTTCAGGGGCAGAGGGATGTCTGAAATTCCCTGACTATGAATACAGAGGATTCCTTTTTGTTCAAGACTGGGAACAGAAATTATGAAGAACTCTTTACCTATGTATGGTAATTCTGTTCTCTCTAGTCTAGGCCTATGTGTGGGGCAAAATGTGAAATGACTATGTATAGGGCAAAATGTAATATGAAAAAATATTTTTAAAATTAAAAAGTTTTTTAATACCTTATTTTCTTTAGAATCAGTCACTTCTAAAGCAGAAGAGTGGCAAGGGCTAGACAATTGGATTAAATGATTTGCTCAGGGTCACAAAACTAAGAAGTATCTGTGTTCAGATTTAAATTCAGACCTTCTGCCTTCAGGCCTGGCACTTATCCACTGAGCAATCTAGCTGCCTCATGAAAAAAAAAACTTTTAAGAAATCTTTAAGTCCTCACCTTACATAAGTGGGGAAGGAGAAGGGAGGAGATGTGTAAGTAAGTGTGAGGTTTGCAGTTTGAGCACTTGGTTTCTAAAAGGTTTTCCATCACTGATCTATAGTCTGACATTCACTGATATTATTTTCATTTTAAAAAAATATATAACCTGGGGTTCTCCTTTGAATAACTACCTACATCCTTAAAACTGAAGAGACCGAACTATTTGCTCTCTCTCTTTTCCATTGTTCTCTTTCTGCAGCTCTCTTATCCATTAAGACCAGAGGGTGGTCAGTATGTATCAAGGTGGTACTTGATGTTACAGCTGATATTCTGAACACTATTCCATGCAACCTCTCTCAGAGGAGGAGTCCTGAAGATGAAAAGTAATGCAAGTAGGGCAATTAGATGGGACAGTGGATATAGGACCAGACCTAGAGTCAGATGGACCTGGATTCAAATCTAACCTTGGACCTTCCTTGCTATGACCATGGGCAAGTCACTTAACCCCACTTGCCTAGCTCCTACAGCCCTTCTAGCTTAGAACTGATACTGACAGAAGGGAAAGGTTTAGGGAAAAAATAACACAATCCTCTTCTTTTTATTTTTTATTTTATCTTTTTAAACCCTTACCTTCCATCTTAGAATCAATGCTGGGGATTGTTTCTAAGGCAGAAGAATGGTAAGGGCTAGGCAATGGAGGTTAAGGACTTGCTCTGGGTCACAAAGCTAGGGAGTCTGACTCTCAATCCACTGAGCCACCCAGCTGCACCCACACAATCCTCTTCTTCAGGTTGATGACAGACTATGTAGGGTGAGGGATTAGGAGTTAATGGGCATCTACAACACAGGTACACAGATATGTAACATAAAGGAGAGTGAGAGGGCCAAAGGAAAATGGTGGAGGAAGAGGGAAGAGACACAGTCATTTTAATCAATACCTGGTGGTTTAGCCCTTAGGTTGCTTTGTGACATTTCCCATTTATGGCATTATAATGCAGCTACAGACATCTGTAGACAGTTCTTTGTTTGTTTCTTTTTTTTTTTAGATTTAAATATTTTATTTTTTTAGAAAAATTTTCCATGGTTACATGATTCCTGTTTTTACTTTCCCCATCACCCCCCTTCACACCCCAGCCCATATCCAACATGCATTTCCACTGGTTTTAACATGAGTGATCAGTCAAGACTTATTTACATATTATTGATAGTTGCATTGATGTGGTCCTTTCAACTCTACATCCCCAATCATGTCCACATCAAACCATGTGTTCAAGCAGTTATTTTACTTCTGTGTTTCCTCTCCTGTAGTTCTTCCTCTGAATGTGGGTAGTGTTCCTTTCCATAAATCCCTCAGAATTGTCCTGGGTCATTGCATTGCTGCCAGTATAGAAGTCCATTACATTCGATTTTACCACAGTGTATTGGTCTCTGTGTACAATGTTCTTCTGGCTCTGCTCCTTTTATTCTACATCAGTTCCTGGAGGTCTTTCCAGTTCACATGGAATTCCGCCAGTTTATTATTCCTTTGAGCACAATAGTATTCCATCACCAGCATATACCATAGTTTGTTCAGCCATTCCCCAATTGAAGGGCATACCCTCGTTTTCTAGTTTGTTTGTTTTTTTTACTTCCCCTAGGCCAGTGTTGGCAAACCTTTTAGAGACAGAGTGCCTAAAGTGCAATCCTCATGCTGCATGTGAGCTATCCCTCCCCCTACTGCCTTACCCCAGTCAGGGGAGGGAGGAAGCACTCCCATTGGCCGCTAAGCAGAGGAGTGGGTCATGTAAGAAATGTCCTCAAACATAGTGGAGACAAGGAGGAGAGCAGCCCACTCTGGCACGTTCTGGTATGTGAACCATAGATTTACCAAAATAGCCCTAGGTAAATGCCTTACGCCCTTCCTTAGTGTCTATAGGTAACTTTTTAATAGTATAACTTACAGAATTATAATCTTAGTTGACGGAGTAAAAACTCCATATAGAGAGTTCCTTGAAGTGATGAAATAAGATGTACTGATTCTCCTTCCCTCAAAAAAACAACCAAAAAAACCCAACCCTAAGTGTTTTGCATGCAGTAGACATTTGATAAATATTGTTGAATTTATTATATTATTTATATTAACAAATATAATACATTGTATATTTGTTACATATTTTATTTCTATAGTATGTTAATATATATAATTTTTACATCTTTGTTGATTATAATAATAGCAAATATATTATATACATAAAATATAAAAATGACAAATAAAACATTTGTTGAATAAAAAAAAAAGACCAGAGGGTGAATATCTTAGTTCATTTACATCACAGACACCATGAACTGAACCAGTAAGGGAATGGATTTTCCTTCCCTTGTTTCCTCTTACCCTGGCTTTGAGAAATGTGCTTTTGGAGTGGTTTTTTCCTGTTCTGTGTTGGTTGTTCTCCTCAATTTCAGTCATGAGATTTCGGAGTTTGAGCCTTGACAGCTTTGGAATCAGAATTATGGCAAAATATTGCAGCCAGCCTGCATGGCATGGAAGCCCTGAATAGCCAGGGTGCCTGAGACTTGAACCTGTCAAGAATGTTTGGTCTTAGAACTGAGACAGTGGTACATAGTAACTGAGATAAAATGTAATCCTAATGCCCTTCTCCTCTTTAGAGACTAAGGAGGTACATAAGGATAGGGGAATTTTATCTCCCACATTCTGGGAGACTAAGTTTGCATATTCGTGATTATATTTTCTCAGGTAAAATTTAATCTGACTAGTAGTGGTTAAGTGGAACTGGGGTACAGGGGCACATCCTCTACCCTTGAGGGAACATTATCAGTAAAGGCTAAAACCAATGGCAAAAATTATAATGAAAAAATATTCTAAATCCTTCTTGAATAGAGAAATGAAAATTAAAACAACTCTGAGGTACTACCTCACACCTATCAGATTGACTAATATGACAGTAAAGACAAATGATAAATTTTGGAGGGAATGTAGCAATGCATTACTGGTGGAACTGTGAACTGATTCAACCATTCTGGAGAGCGATTTGGAATTGTGGCCAAAAGACTATAAAACAGCACATACTCTTTGATCCATTAATCCAACTACTAGGTCTGAATCCAGGAGTGACAAAAAAGAAAAGGGGGTTTGGGGGAGAGAACTTACTTGTGTAAGAGGCATAAGTTTAAAGGTAGGTGTGTAAGCAGGCTAGAAAAAGCCTTAGCTGAAGGTCATGGACATTCTGAATGGAATGCAGGGGAAGGAGGAAGTGGCTTGTGCCTGAGAAGGACTCCATGGTGGTTGGCACAAACTGTTGCTGACCCTGAGAGATCTCAGAGCTAGGGGAGGTGTATCCAGATTCCCTGGGATCCTGAGAGTGGTGAAGGCTTACAGCAGAGGACATCAGACCTGCAGAGCAGCACTGAGTAGGGAAATGGTTTGTGATCTGGTGGACAGCATTGCAAACTATCTCTCCCTACCTGGATATCTTGGATCACCTGTTCTGGTGGAGTTGACTCCTGGCATCCTGAAACCATCCCTGGATTAGCTGTGAGATCCCAAGTAAAGCCACCCTCAGGTCCTCAGCTAAGCTGACCAAAGCTGGCTGGAACCAGGTTGGGAGGAACTTTTCCCTTGTGACTCCAGGACAGCTTTCTTTGGGCCCTGCCTGGCTTAGATCATAGGAGAGTGTAGTCAAGTCCTTCTCCTGCCTTAGTGGTTTGCCCTTAGCTTTTAAGTGTAGTAAACCCTATTCCCATCCTTAATCTTAGTTTGTCCTTGATTAAATGTGTTACCTTAACTTATAAACTCCTGCCTTTACTTTGCTGATTACCATAGGCCTAGTCTTGGTGCTTCAGAGTGGCAGTTGGACCTAACAGCCAATTCAGTAACAGACACCCCTTTGCTGTTAAACTTTAGTCTCCCTACTTGTGGGCCCCTTCCTGTCACTCCTGTCTCTCACACCCCCCTGGACCCATATTTACTGTTTAAGGCACCTTTCCCTGGTTTTTCCCTTAACACTTGTAAAAAATATTTATAGCAGCTCTTTTTGTGGTGGCAAAAAATTGGAAATTAAGGGGATGTTCATCAATTGGGAAGGACTGAACAAATTGTGGTATATTATAGTGATAGAATACTATTGTGTTATAAAAGAATGATGAACAAGATAATTACAGAAAGAGCTAGAAAAACCTACGTGAACTGGTACAGAGTGAAATAAGCAGAACCAAGAAAACATCATACACAGTAACAACAATATTGTGGAATGATCAGTTGTGATAGGCTTAATTATTAACAACAATACAGTGATCCAGGACAATTCTGGGGGACTTATGACAAAGAATGCTATCCACCTCCAGACAAAGAACTATTGGAGTCTAAATGCAGATGAAAGCATACCATTTTTCACTTGTTTATTTTGGTTTATGTATTGGGGTTTTGGTTTTATAAGATCATTCATTTAAAAAAAGTAAACAGTAAGGAAATGTTTTACATGATAATACATGTACAACCCAGATCAAATCACTGGTCAATACTGAGAAGGGGAAGGGGAGGGAGGGAGGAAGGGAGATAAATTCAATCATATAACTTAGGAAGACATGTAGAAATTTGTTATAGAATACCATTGGTAATAAATAAATAGCATATTAAAAAACAACCAAAGACATCCATTTCCTCTTAACATTCTAGAAGAACCCTGGGAGTGGGGTGAAATGTTACTTACCTGGCCTCTTAGGCAGTGAGAGCCACAGCAGTCAGTATTGTAAATGGTTTTCTCCTCCCCACCATCACCCTGCCCCCTTGGATGCTTTGTTCCTCCTTTCTTGATAGGAAAGGGAGGGAACTGGGTACTTTTTTAAAATCTGTGAAGGTATTACATCAGAGATAAGTTTTTTTTTGTTTTTTGTTTTTTGTTTTGTAATTTTAAACCATTACCTTCTATCTTAGAGTTAATACTATGTATTGGTTCAAAGGCAGAAGAACAGTAAGGGCTAGGCAATGGGGGTTAAATGATTTGCTCAGGGTCACATGACTAGGAAGTATGTGAAGCCATTTATTTGAACCCAGGTACTCCCATCTCTGTGCCTGGCTTTCAATCCACTGAGCTACCTAGCTGCCCCTAAGAGAGAAGTTCTTTGGATTCTCTTTACCATTTCCCACCAAGAAATCCCTTTAAAATACTTTTAAAAAAATTATGACATGGATTATCAAATATTCAGCAAAAGAGTTCCACTTTAGACATGCAGAGGCGAATAATTTTTCCATCCTAGGACACAATGTTCTTTGTGTGACAACTTGGAGTCGTAGACCTACTATGATGTCAATAGCTAGTCTGGTGCAATTGAAAACTGGATATGTAAGAAACTTGGTTTTAGTTCCACTCTGCATTCCTACCTCCATCTCTTCCACCTTTTAGAATTCCTAACTTCATTTAAAGCTCATTTCTTTTGTGAATCCTACAGGAAACCTTATTCTGCTCATTTATCACTCTCTCAGGACCCCAAGCTCTCACTTCAATTTGCTGGCTCTGGAATCAGGATAACATGAATTCAAATCTCTTCAGATGCTTATTAGCTGTTTGACTCTAGCCAAGTCATTTGACATATCAGTCTCATTTTCTTCATCTGTAAAATAGGAGTAGCAATAGCACCAATCTCCTAGAGTTATTGTGAAGATCAAATGAAAGAGTATTTGTAAAGGGCTTTATAACTTTGTAGTGCTATATAAATGGCGATTATTATAATTCCTATTCAAATTATAATATATTTATCTGTTCATATTTAGTAGAATGTAAGCCTTTACCCAGTTGGAATTGTTTTCCTCTTGTCTTTCTATCACTAGCTCCTAGCCCAATGCCTTTCAAACAACAGATTCATAATAAGTGTTTGTTGGATTGAATTTCATCTCTACGTCTATAACTCACTGTGAGACTTGGAACAAATTCCTTTTTCTGTAAAGGGTTTAGAGTTCCAGCTCTGTGATTCTGTCTCTCGGAATCTGTCTGTCTTGTCTTGTGTGCCTGTTTCTCGCTTCTCATTAATTTGTGAGACAGAAGGATCTCAACATTCACAATATATAATGTTTTCACGAATAGTGACAACTCTATTGATCCATCCAGAGAGGACAGAAAATTTCCTTTAAAGGGAATTGGTTTTGCTAATTCATGCATTTTTACTTTCTGGCCCAGAACTCCTTGTGATCCAAGAGTACCAATTTGCAAGACCACTAATCAAAATGATGGGTGTGTCCTGTAGACAGAACAGAGTGTATGCAAAGCTAATTGGTTCATGGGCCCATGACCTCATTAGCACCATGTGCTAGCCAGCTGAAGACTAATGAAAACCAATCAAGGGTTTTTATAGGATAGAGGGTCCTGCCATAATAAAACCAGACAATGCGTTCTTTTTCTAAGCTATGCCATAGTCTTCCAATAATATTTCTTTTGTTTGATATCCCATTAGAGGAGGTTTGTGGGCAAAGATCTATAGAGGCTTAGAACAGTTTTTTTGGTTTGAATTATTTAGCTAATGTAAGGCAAATATAAGTAACAAAATTCAGATAAGTTCACCTTTGGAACCCCACCAGATTTTCTACAAATAGGAAAGACCTGAGTTCCCTTATAAAAAGTAGTGATAAAATACTATGTCTCTCTCTTTCCATTAATTCAGAAGCTCCCTGTATTTAATTAGATAGCAACAGCTTATCTTAAAAATTTAGCCTAAAGCAATTATGCCATCAACAAGATTTACAGGGAAAAACAGGATTACCCTTGAGATGCCAACAATGAATTATTAATTAAGTTAAATAATTTTATTAATTAAGCATAACAATATCATCAGCTAAGTTTTAATAATAAATTGAGTTTTATACTTAATTGCTAAGAAAATTATGTAACAATTGCCATTTTGGACTTTTTATTATACCAGGATTTTTGGTCTTCAGCACAACAGGTAAATACCAGAACTGCCTATACTGAATGTCATCAAACATGTTATGTCTATGATCAAATATTTTACATATCTAGAACAGCTAGGTGGTACAGTGGATAGAGTGCCACACTTGAAGTCAGGAAGATGAGTTCAAATCTGGCTTCAGATACTTACTTGCTTTGTGACCTTGAGCAAGTCGCTTAACCCTGTTTGCCTCAGTTTCCTCATCTGTGAAATTAGGTGGAGAAGGAAATGACAAACCACTCAAGTGTCTTTGCCAAAAAAGACCCCAAAAAGAGTCACAAAGAGTTAGACCCAACTGAAAAATGAAGGAACAAGAACATTCTATATATAAAGACATCAATGACTCAGGGTGTGTTGGATAATTTGTGTTAGTCAAGCACTTATTAAGAGCTTACTCTATGTCAGGTATTGTGGCTAAACATTATTTCCTCTGGTGATGTGTTGTCCAAAAAGCCCCAAACTAACAAACAAACAAACCAGAGTTCGCAGCAATGTAACTCATGTCAACTCTTTAAGACAAACAAGCCTAGCCAGCTTACTGGGATGCTCAATCAGCTGCAAAGTCTTTCTTTTACTTTTCCTTCTCAAACTCAAGCTGGAAGTAGAGGACAAGAGGTCCCATGGGAAGCTTCACCACTCTCAAATTTAAAGTGACACTGAAGGTCAATAGTTGTCACTGAAGCTCTGGGCCAATTTAGCTAATTTTCTTTTTCCCACCAATCAGAAATCACTTAGATAAAGCCTTTTTTAAACTGATTGCTTCTAATGGCCACAACTCCAACAGAGTAGCTTCTTTTAAAACAAACAAAACCCCTTATTTTCCATCTTAGAATCAATACTGTGTTTTGGTTCCAAGGCAGAAGAGCAGTAAGGGCTAGGCAATGGGACTTAAATAATTTGCCCAGGTTCACACAGCTAAGAAAGTATCTGAGGCCAGATTTGACCCCAGGACCTCTTATCTCTAGGTTTGGATTTAAATTCACTGAGCCACCCAACTGCCTCCCAGAGCACTTAAATTTTTTTCAAATACATGTAAATTTTTTTATTTAAAAAACTTTTTAATATGCATTTTTAAACATTTTGAGTTCCAAAATCTCTTCCTTTCTTTTTAATTTACTCCTTCATTAAGAATGTAATCAATTTGATATAGGTTATTCACATACAGTCATGAAAAACATTTTCATATTGTCATGTTGTAAAAGAAAACACAGACCTACTCCCCAAAAATAACTAAGAAAAATAAAATTTAAAAAATATACTTAGATCTGCATTCAGACTCCATCAACTTTTTCTCTGGAAGTGGATAGCCAGAGTAGTTTTTAATACCTCTATTGTATTTTCAAATGTTGTATTCTTCTTTTAAATTCCCATACTCTATATTTGGTTCCTCTATCTCAAATAGATAAATGAAAGACTGCAGAATCTCAGTGGCTCCATTTCAGCTTCGAAAGTCACATCTCTCCAAATTTCTCCTACCAAATCAATATTCCTTTTAAAATCATGCCTCAGTCTCCAAATGTTAATGGGAATTTTCGTATTTTAGGTATAGTCTCTTTAGACATGTTACATGCAAATGAACTGAATTATCATAATCTTCTCTAACTCAAATATCTTCTACATGGTCCAGTCAATGCTTTTTGTATCCTTGAAACTAGGGTATTTTGCATACATGTTTTGCCATTTTTCAACAAATAAAAGGATCATTTCTCCTTTTTTTTTATAATGTCAATATTCTCATGCAAGCAAAGTATTCTATGGGGCAGGCAAGTCAACCCAACTGAAGTAACAATGCTTTGGATTTATTTTTGCAGTTTCTTGGACACATTATTCTATCTTCCAAATCTGTGATTTTTCATCTCTATGACTGCAGTGTCCTTCTTTCTTACCTCTTCTTCTTGGCTTCTCAAGCTTCCTTCTGTTACATGCTGTTCCAGATCATTTCCCAGTATTCCACCCTTAAATGTAAGTATTTTGCTTCTGAAATTGCCTCCAGTTTAACTTGTGTGTCTTGTATATACAATAGATTGCCTGTTGTCTTCCCCATTAGATTTTCAGATCTTTAAGAGTAGGCATCAATCTGCCTTTCTTTGTATATCTAGCACTTAGCATAATTTTTTGTACATTGTTATTTTTATTCAATTGTGTTCGACTCTTCATGGCCCTATGGACCTTCTGTCTATGCAGGTTTTTTTGACAGTGATACTGGAGGATTTTTACCATTTTCTTCTGTGGTAAATTAAGGAAAATAGAGTGACACATTCAGGGTCATATAGCTAGTAAGTGTATGAGGTAAAAATTGAACTCAGGTTTTCTTGACTCCAGGCCCACTGAGCCACCTAGCTGCATCCAAGGCAGAGAATTGAAGTGAATTTCCCAGGGTTGCACAACAAGTAGCATCTGATAGCAAATTTGAACCCAGAACCACCAATCTCCAGACCTAGTGCTCTATTCACTCTGCTGTCTAACTGCTTCTTATTTTCTTTTAATGATATTGGTTTTGCTCCTCTTCTAGATTGTTCTTTACTTCTATATATTTACATTCCAAATTTATTATTCTCTTGTTTCTTTGCCAAGATTTGCCATTGCAGATTATCTTTTTTTTATTCTGCTCATTATTTTTGCTAGGCAAGTCATAAATTATTCTCTCATAATTTTCATTTCTCTTTTAAACCACTCAGGAATACTGTGTTCTATGTTCTCAAATTCCACAGAGTTCTCTGTCTCCTCAAGTGTTTGATCATTTTCCTTGTTTTGAATTTTTTTCATAGATGCCTGAATTCATTTAATAGATCTGAAGGCCATATTCCCTTCTGTTGTTAATGTTTTCTTTATTGATTTATCTGTTCATATTTAAGGCCTTTGGTTTTTTCCTCCCAAGATCTTTGATAATTTAAGTCTTTTAGGCTCTCCCTCTATTTTTTTCCTCTCTTATTGTTCCCTTTCTGATTCTCCCCCTCTGATGGTTGGTTTCTCTATAAGCACTTTCAATGTGTCAGGCATTGGGCTAAGTTCTGACACTGCAAAGAAAGAGCAAAAATAGTGCCTGTCCTCAAGGAGAATATTCTTTTTTTTTAAAAAAAAGATTTCACTTTTTAAAACCATTTATTATCTTTCCCTTCCATTACTCTCCAATCAAATAATTAAGAATTTTTATAAAACATCATAACAAATATCCATGGTCCAGCAAAACAAATTCTTACATTGTCTGCATCCAAAAATCTTATGTCTCAAAAGCTCTTCATAAACCAGCTCGATCCTAGCTTTTCAGTCTTCTTACATATTACTCCCCAGCACATATTCTTTGATTCAATGACACTGACCTCCTGGCTGTTCCATGAACAGGACACTCCATCTCTTGCCTCCAGGTATTTTCTCTGTCTTTCTCCCTTCTTGGAATGCTCTCCCTCCTCTCTCTACTAACCTGCTGGCTCCTTTTAAGACTGCCTTCTCTCTGTTAATTATTTCCTATTTACCTTGTATATTGCCTGTTCTCTCTGTCTCTGTCTCTCATCTATCTTATATCTAGGTATACATGTAGATATAGTTATAGATAAATACATAGATAGATAGATTTGTTTACATCTCCCCTATTAGATTGTAAGCTCCTTGAGAGCAGAGACTCTTTTACCTCTTTTTTGTACCTCCAGCACTTAACATAGTACCTGGCACATAGTAATCACTTAATAAATATTTATTGATTGATTGATCACTTCTCTTATAGGAGGTGGGTGCCATATTTCAACCTTAACCCTTTCAGATCCTTTATTATTGCATCAATCACTTCTAAGGTCTTTTAACAATTGTTTTTTCTATATAATATTGTTGTTGCAGGAATTTTTCTGATCCTACTCACTTCATTTACCATCATTTCATAGGTCTTCCAGTTTCTCTGAAACTGCTCATTTAGAAATTTCTTAAGGCATAATAATATTCCAACATACATTTATTTACCACAATTTCTTTAGTCATTCTTGGATGGGTAGCACCCTTAAGTTTCCAGGTTTTGGCTATTACAAAAAGAGCTACAACAAATATTTTTGTACCTAAAGGTCTTTTCTTCTTTTTGAGCTCTTTGGGGTATGGTAGTGGTACATCTGGGTCAAAGACTACGCACAGTATAATAACTTTGGAGGTATAGTTCCAAATTGCTTTACAGAATCACTAGATTAATTAGCAACTCCATCAGCAATGCCTATTTTCCCACAGCCCTGCCGACATTACTCATTTTTCTCTTATGTCATCTTTGCCAATTTTATGAGAGTTAGGTGGAATCTCTGGATTACTTTAATTTGCATTTCTCAATTTTTTATGGTTTTGAGCATTTTTTCTTTTGATATTTGTTGTTGAGAGCTTCTATCATGTCCTCCAAAAATCAGAATAACCTTTGAACATTTAAAGCAAGTAACATTCAAAGAAAGGAGATAAAATATGTAAAGCCAAACATACAAAATAAACACAGATAATATAGAAGTAAAACTTACAGACTATGGTCCCAATGGCTATAAGACATCAGATGATTATACTACACATACTGAGGATAGACGAAATGAAAAACAATCTCTGTCCTCAAAAGGTTTATATTCTTCTGGAGGGTGGTATGATATTTGAATATATCATTAAATAAGATTTAATTTGAGGCAAGAAGAGAAGACCAATAGCTGGAGTGAGGGGCATTCAGGAAAGAATACATGTCGTAGGTGGCTCATAAACTAAGCCTCTAAGAAATTAAGAACAATTAAGATGAACATTAAAATTATGTTAAATTGTGAATGTGAATGAGACAAGGAAGCAAACTATGGAGGTGAATTAAAATTATTTTCCAAAGAGAAATAAAGTATGGGTCTCAAATAGAAATTCCAAATGGCACAGCAAATCACAGAAAAAAATTGGTTTAAGAAAGAACAGATGCTTAAAAAACATTTTTTAAAGTAAAAAGTGAGAACTGAAGGCACACAAAAGGGAAAAAAAGGGGAGAATGTGAGCGGGGAAATTCAGGACATCAAACAATTTATTATTTTGAAGAAAGTTTGGCAATAGACTATTGCAATGAATTGTGCCAGAATTTTCTTTTACATATCTGGAAGTGTCAAGGGAACAGGAGGAATATCTGAGAGATCTGCTTCCTCCTACATTAGAAGCCTAAGTGTTCTATGCCAATATACAAATCCAGCTTTAGGGTGGGAGTAAAATCATTAAACATATTTTGGCAATGTTGCTGTGATTTGAACTTTGGGGCTCACACAAGGGATCAGAGTTCCCTTCTCAATGTAAACTGAATATGCATCCCCCCCAATTCCTTTGATCTGCACCTGTCCAATTCCCAATTCTGATCAAGGCAAAAAGAAGGAGGAGTATTAAAGGAGATTTTACAAATCAACTGTTTGATTTACAAATTAGATATTTGCCTGCTGGGGCCCCATTTTTAATCTCATTCTGAGTGGCTCAATGGAAATGCATAAGTTCTCTTATGAGATTCTTTAAGTAGATATAGAAACAGCTTGTTTTGATCTTTTTTTTTTTCTCCCAGACTTTCACTGATAGAACTAGAATAAGCTGCTTGGATCCATGTATCAGGGAGGATCCAGTTAAAGCCATATATTGTGGCTCTAAGATTTTATTATTAATAAGAGAGAAAGGATGGAGGAGTGGGGGAAGGGAGAGGGAGAAGAACAGGGAGGGGGAGAGACAGACAGACAGACAGATAGAGAGACAGAGAGAAAGAGACAGAGAGACAGAAAGACAGAGAGATAGAGACAGAGACAGAGAGACATAGAGAGAGACAGAGAGAGAAATACAGAGAGACAGAGACAAAGAAAGAGACAGACAGGGACAGAGAGAGATGGATGAATGGATGGATGGATAGATGGATGGATAAATGGATAGATAGATGGATGGACAGATGAATGGATAGATGGGTGGGTGGGTGGATGGATGACAGACAGAAACAGGCATAAAAGAGAAAGTTTGTTGTAGGGAGATATTAATCTGTGATGATGATGTAGACAGACATGGAAGCTGCTTTCTGTCCATTTATTTTCCCTTTTATGTTGTTAGGCAGGACAACTCACTTCTCCTTTTCATTCCAATCTAATCTACCCACATGTAAAATAATGACTTCTTCCTGTAGGAAGTGGCAAATCTCCAAGCAAAGAATAAAAGGCTACAACATATGTTACCAACACATGTTTTAGCTAGTCTTGTCACTGTTCTGCCTGCTGTGGCAATCAGCTTTTGCAAATACTGTCACTTACCAAATACAAAAAGCATGTGAATGCCCAGCAAATGGTCCGGGATAAACACAAACAGCCTCTCCAACTTGGAAACATCCACCCAACATAGAGGCTTTGTTTCAAAGGGAACAAAATGAGCCCTTGTGGCATCTCATCAATATCATTAGGGAGAAGGAAAAAGAGAAGTGAACAGATCAAATCAGTCTTGTCTATATAAATACTTCTAGCAAGCTCCTGTCTGGATGGTGCTTGGACATTAGAAAGAAAATAGATGTTATTTGAGAGTATTCACACTCATTCCAGACCATCAAAGGCAATATGAATGGGCAGGGCTCAAAAATGAGGGAAAAAACAGTACAGAAAAGGTTGGTAGCTTTCCAGATTTCTTACTAGCCAGTTGGGGGTCTGAAAAGCACATGTGCAGGGAGGCACCCAGCCTTGATTTTTTGGCAGAATGCCCATCTGTCAAGCTCTTCTGAAAGTGGGGTTTGGCAATTTGGGAAGGCTCCTTGTTCCTGGAAGACTTTGACAGCTAGGTGTGTTGCTGAGAGCTCTGTGCAACACCCTGTGGAGGTGCCAGACTCCCCCCTCTATCCAACCCCCCTTGGCTCCAGTATCTCAAAGCACCACCTCCTGCAAAGAGTAGCAGTCTGGCACTAGAGGGGGAAGGGGCCTTGCCTCTTGGTGGTGCATCTGTTTGGTGCTCCCTCTGCCTATGCCATGTTGTGGGTGAACCAGGCTCTTCCTGAAGATAACTTCTTTTCTGGTTGGCATGGGCCTGAGAGTGCACAGCTGGGGGATCAGCAATGAGCCACCGGTCATCTGTTTCCCATAGTGCAATCTCTAGGCAGAATTGGCCAATCACCAAAGACAAGCTGGTGACTGATTTTTGGAGTCTAGTAAAATGGACCGGATGGCAATGTTTAGAAGAAATAAGAATTTTTTTGATTCCTGGTTCTTTTTCTTTTCTCAGAATTAAACCATGCTGCTAGCACAAATGTTAGTAGTTAATAAAAGCTCCCAGAACAATCAACAGAGCACAAATTGGTTATTACTGAAAACAGCCTATCCTTTTCTTAGATTGATCTAGCACAGTGCCAGGTTTACCAAGAATTGGTTATTGAGTACCCAATAAATATTGTACCCAGTAAAATATCATCCAATACATATACATCTGTAATACGATACATAACAACTGAGTATTCAATAAATAAGAGTACTTTTTCTTAATCAGCAAGTCTAGGTTTTATTCTCCACTTGCTTTAAGAAACTTGAGAACTGAATACTGTTGAAATTCATGATTGAATACCCCACTTCTTTTTTGTCCCTTTTTGTGTTCCCATGTAGTTTGGACAGTGCTTTCCAAGCATTTATATCAGTAATCTCTTCCAGAGAGAGAGAGACAGAGACAGAGAAATAGAGAAAGAAGTGGAAGAAGAAGTAGGTAGAGGGAATATCCTGAAACTTAAGATTTTTATGCTACTCTGGTGACTGTGCTATCAAATGACCAAGTATATATACATGCGATACTGCACATCCAGCTAAAAGCCACCATGATGAGAGTGTGTTGTTTTTTATTTTGTTTTGTTTTGTTTGGGGGCGGGGAGGCTACGTAAAATCGGTTGTCAACAAAAATGTAAATTGGATTCATCTTTGTCTTGAAGCCATATGTCCTCTACTATGAGCTCAAGATTTTCTTCCAGAAAAGGCAGTTCAAAGTTTATACAACTATAGCTGGTAAGAAGATAATATAGCAAACAGGGAGTAGGGGAACACCCAAAGAGTTAAAACAACTCAAATGAACTTAAGCTCCTATTAAAAAGAATAAAAGGTTGGCCATTTCATAAGAGAACTGGGAATCTAACCTAAAGTCCTTTAATGACCCAAACAGTGATCACCTCCTCCACCATTTCTCCTTCCCCCCTACCAGTATCTCCACTGTAATTTGAATTCCCAGATTGACTTTCAACCTAAGTTTTCTAAATAATATCTAAATTTCCTTTCTATTCATTGACAGTATTTCTTCCTAGTGAGTCTATCCCCAGATCCTCAATAAGCTAGATGGTGCAGGAGATAGGACACTGGATGTAGAAAGAGCCAAACTGGAATTCTGTTTCAGACACTTATTAGCTGTGTGATTCTTACCCAGTAACATTTGCATAGTTTCCTCCATTGTTAAATGAGAGAATTGGATTTAATGGCCCCTGAGGTCCCTTTCAGTTCTAAGTCTATGATCCTATGACTTAACTTCCCTTGAAAAACCATATGATTCCTTCCCCTCTTTATCCTTACTAGTCCACATAAATTATAAGGACAGAGATCTGGGCATAGTGATAGGAATGCAGGGCAAACTTTGGTAGTTACAGAATTGATGAGGTTCTAAGGCTCACCAAAGTTCCAGAAGAGTTTACATGGGTCTAGTGCTAGCTGCCTGGGATGGAGAGTGGGGCACAAAGAGAGTCAAAAGGAGAACTAACCTAAAGGTTGAGTGATGTCAAGAAAAGGATGTTACACAGAGCAGCAGCAGCAAATGTCTGGTGACATCTCCCGGGAACCAGAGAGAGCCACAGACAAGCATGACAGGGAACAGGGCAGTCACATTTGGAGACGTGTGACTGGAAATATCTTCTGAGAACTGAGGATTGCTCTTTGAGTGGTGGCCCAAGTGATGGAGGATGGCAAGAGAACTCTAGAAGGGAGAGGGAGCAGCAACCAGGAATATCTTTTGGGTGCTCAGGATGACTACAGTAGGAGGAAGTTGTAGGAAGAGTGATTGATACTTATGTAGAAAACCAGAGTCTGGAGGTAAGCCCTCTACTAGGACCTCATCAAATATATTACAACGAGCAAAAAAGACTGGAATTCTGCAAGTTATCTATTGATGGATGCTGCTATCTTCTATTGCTTTTATTGTGTTTTTGAGCTATAATTGTCTTTTAACTCTCTGAGCTTTGTGGAATATGTGCTTATAAAGTGAATGCTGTCAACACATTGAGTATACAAGAACTTCTAGATCAATTAGGAGAGGTCAATAAGCCATAGAAGTGAGAAATCCCACCAGAGACCATACTCAAGTCATGGTTGACTTAGGGGACTAAAGGTTCAGGCTACAGACATCCTTTCTTGGTCTTTGTATACATTCTCTGAATACCTATGAGCCCCAAAGTGTCCTATGATTCTCTGATATTCAGCAGATCATAACAGGTAAATCAAGCAAGGGGGCTTCTGCTCAATCAACTCAAAATGCCCTCAATGCCTATACTTATAGAATATCCTTCTGCTTTGACTAAGTACATTTATTTTTGTTAACCGTTGAAAGATCTACTAGTATCTCATTTTTTCCAATATTAGGAAACTGTCTGGAGGCAAACTCAGCCCAGAATAACCATAATAACTTCCAATTCTGTGAGGCAATAGAAACAACTACTGGATATAATTACAACATTCAGAGAACATAATTTGATTAAGTGATTTGTTTGAATGAGTGCTGAAAGAACAGTGATATTATGTTAAAATGTCTTCTGATTTCTTTACATTCCAACTTACTCCACCTAAATTAATCTTTCTAAAACATCCTTTATGTAGAATATTCTCTCATTCGAAAAAGACATTAGCAAAAAAAAAAAAGAAAAAGAAAAAACAACAACAAAATGACATTAGCCATACATTTTTATATCTCCAGAATTAATTAATTAAACTTTCAATGAGCACTTATTAGGTGCCTACTAGACACTAGGAATTGTGATTGACACTGGGATACAAAGAGAAAAACAAAACCCAACCTATCTAACTCTTTGATTTTTTTAAAAAGAGAACAGCCCACATTTCTATAGTTGCCCCAAGCTTTTATTATTATAATAGCATTGGTTTTCTGTCTCAGTCACTTCTTTTTCATTACTTTGTACTGTTACTTAAGTTTATGTGATTAAAATATATATTCTGTCTCACCAGCAAGATCATAAACTTCTTGAGGGCAAGGCACCATCATTTATTCTGATTTCTGGATCCTATTGTGCCTTTCATATAGTAGGTGTTAATTGTTAGTTGATTTTTAGCAGTGTTCTGTCATTAGCTTCATAGTGTAAGGGGATAAAAGGCAAGACATAATCAGGAAGACCTGGGTTTGAATCCTGCCTTGAGTCTTGCTATCAGTGTAGCCCTATGGAAATGACTTTATCTCAATGATCTGCTTCCTCACTTTAAAAATGGGGATGATAATAGCACCTACCTCAGGGGTCATGCAGATTAAATGAGATAATACATCCAAGTGCTTTGCAAAGTTGAAAGCATTTATATGTGTGAGGTATTATTATTATTATTATTATTAGATATGTCTTTGGATAATAAATGGATTTCTTACAAGTTACCCTTTTAACATAAACCCTGAATTTTTTTCATATTATAAATCAAATGTTTCTGTAAACTTTTTTTCAAGGCATCAAAGCAGGTGTACTATAGGGTTGAAACAGTTTATCAAAATTCATCACAAGAAACTTTGTACACTGGCTGTTTTACCTTTTCTATTTTGGCCTGGCTCTAAAGAGAACAAGAAGGGCCAATATGCCAAAGGGTACGTGCAGTAATTGCTTTGTGTTTTAGAACCACTCCCAAATGGGTGACTGAAAATATATTCTTCTTGGCAACTGGATTACAAGGCAATCAAAGAAGACCTAATTCAAAACAGGGAGATGCGAACAGCTGAAATTGGCAGTGCATTGGTCTAAAAGAGAGAATAATTCCAACTTGGTAGGGAATGCTAATTAGAGAGACAGCCCTAAATCAAAGTAGTGGAGAATCCAAAATAATCTTATGATGTTGCTTTTTAATTGAGGACTTCAGCATTTCTAATGTGATAAAAATGATTCATCTTTCTTTCACAAATGGAGAAATTGATGTAACAAAAGCCTACCAAATCACAATATGTCCAGGATTCTTTTTCTAGATTAACACTTTAATTATTAGAAAACGATAAGCCTTGCTGTAGTCACAATGCATTGGAATACTCCATGTCAACAGGTTGTTGTGCCAGGTAATTATAATAATAGCAATAATTAGCATTTGGCTAGTAGACCTAAGTATCTAGCTGTACCATAGAGAGGGAGATAGGGAAGGAGGGAGGGAGGAAGGAAGGGAGGAAGGAAGGAAAGAAAGAAGGAAGGAAGGAAGGAAAGAAAGAAGGAAGGAAGGAAG
>NC_058130.1:247708130-247743019 GCF_016433145.1 Gracilinanus agilis | reverse complement strand
GAAGAAGGGAGGTAGAGAAGGAGGAAGGAAAGAAGCAAGGAAGGAAGGAAGGGGAATGGGAGGGAGGAAGGAAGGAAAGAAGGAAAAGAAAGAGAAGGGAAAGAAGGAAGAAGGGAGGTAGAGAAGGAGGAAGGAAAGAAGCAAGGAAGCAAGAAAGGAAGCAAGAAAGGGAAGGAGGGAGGGAGGGAGAGAAGAAGGAAAGAAGAGATGGGAAAGGGAGGGAGAGAGGAAGAGAAAGAGTGGAAAGAAGAATTGTATCAAGTGAAGCAAAGGATTCTCACATTAGTCACCCCAAAAATGCATTAATCATTCTGTATATCAGTCCATCATCTCTCTGTCATGAAGTGGGCAACCATCTTCTATAGAATCCAGGTTTATCATTTAATTGATCAATGTTCTTATGTCTTTCCAAACTGTTCATTTTTATAGCAATGATATTATAGTATAAATTGTTCTGCTTCTGTTCAATTCACTCTTCATCAACTTAGAGGTCTATCCATGTCTCATCTTATCCTGATTTCTTCTAGCACAACAGTACTTTGTTACAGTTATATAACACAATTTGTGAGATCATTTTCCAATTAAAAGATATTCCCGTAGTTTCCAGTTTTTTGCCATCACAAAAAGAGCTACTATAAACACTTTCCTACACAAAATTCTTTTACTTTTCCTTTGACCTCTCTCTTGTACAAGCCTAGTAGTGATATAGCTGGGTCAAAGGGTGTTAACTAGTTAGTGACTTTTTTGCACACAATTCCAAATTGTTTTCTTGCTCGGACCTATTCATAATTCCACCAATAGCAGATCAATATAGCTGTTTCCCCATAACCCCTCTGACAGTTGTCATTTTCTTTTTTGACATATTTTCCAATCTGATAGATATGAGATGGGTCCTCAGAAAAGCTAAATTGCAGTTCTCTAATTATTAATGATTTGGAACATTTGTTCATATGGCTATAAATAGCCTTCCTGTGAGAACTGTCTGTTCATATCCTTAGTCCATTTATCAATTGGGAAACGGTTTTTTTCTTATAAATTTGAATGTTTGTTATATAGCTTGGAAACGAGTCTTTTTTTTTTTCAGAGAAACTTGCTTTAAAGCTTCTTCTCCTCACAGTAACTTCTAATATTAGCTACATTATAATTATTTGTACAAAATCTTTTTAGTTTTGTGTCCTCATAATATCAGTTTTACGTTCTATTATTCTTTGTCTTTTGTATGGTCATGAACTCTTCTCCTATCCATAGATCTGATTTTAGGAAAATTAAAAGAATGACAGGGATGGGTTGAGAGTTCATTACCCTGAGTCAGTCCACAACAAAAAATCAAACTCAAGAAGAAAAGAGGAATTTCTGAATGATGTCATAGAGATTCTCTGACCTTGGTCTTAGATGTTTCATATTCCCCATAAAGGTCACACACACACACGCACGCACGCACGCACCCGTGTGCACAGAGATGATGGAGATGGAGTTGACTCTGAGACAAGGAGGAATATTTTTTTTTGAGCATCTTCACATAAGGAGAAAAAAAAGTTAATTTCCTGAAATACTGCCTTACAAAAGAATAAACTTAGAACAAATAGGAAGGGGACCAATATATCCCCATACTAAGAGTGGCTAGGAAATAGCAACAATGGACCAAGAATAGACTGAGCAAATGATACTGCATAGAAGCACTCAACCCACAGGACATAGTAGAATAGCAGCTTCATAGAGTAGCTCCTTCAGCTCAGGGCTAAGGCTTTAATTTTAAAGCTCTGATAGAATAAAAGCTTTCCAAGGAATTAGGGCACTGGAGAATGTTAATTTGGGGTCATTGGAACATTGTATTATTAGGACATATCTATTGTATATGTACATTGCACCTGAATATCCTTTTTTCTTACTGTCATGTGACCGGCATACTTATGAGTCCTAGTGATAGTGGGACTATACTAGTCTACTGGACAAGCCAGTTAAGTTCTAGGCTTTCTGGATGGGTACTAAGGATTTAAGAGGATTATGACAGAAAATGGTAATGGGAATTGAGTGAATCACATTGACTCCATCTTATGATTCAGTTCTGGAGCTAACTCCCTTACGGATCTGATTCAACTTCTGTCTTCTGAGAAAACTTTATTCAGTCGCAGGATTTGGAAGAAAACTATTCCATTGTTTAACCCCACCCCAACCCCCAGCTCTTTGTAGTTGGGAAGCTGGACTTTCTGTATCTGCTGCTTAGAGACCCTTAACGAAGGACATAGGTCAGTGATGGTGAACCTATGGCATGAATGCCAAGTGTGGCACACAGAGTGCTCTCTGTAGGCACACAGCCACCCTCTCCCCAAATTGGTTACTAGAAAGGCAGTGGGACTTGGGCAGAGCTGCTCCCCTCCTCCCTCCACTGTGCCTGATAATGTTTTTTCACAACACCCCATCCCTTTGCCCAGCAGCCCAATGGGAGTGGTTTCTTCCTCCCTTGCATGGGGTAATGGCTATGGGGGTTGGGGAGAAGAGTAGGGAGGGGCCAGCACTTGGTCTGGCATGGGGGGTGTGGGTGGAGCCCAGCACTCCATCTCTAAAAGGTTTGCCATTACTGACCTAGGTTATTCTGTCCAGAAACCTAGTCAGATCCAAAGATTGATGTAAGGAGTTTTCTCACAATTTTTTGTCTCAAGCAATCTATATATCTTATCTGACAACTGGCCCTGCACCAATCAATCAGTTAATGCCTCTGTGTTCCTTTGATTATTCACAAATGCTTGGGGGAGAGGCGGTGGGACACTTCATTTTCTGAATTCAGGAAATTGTTCTTGTTCATTCTCCCTCTCCCAACTTGAAAAGTCCCTAATCTTTCCTCCAATTAGAAATCAGATTACCTAATGTTGTATTGTTTCTTTTTAAAGAATTGGTCTCATTGGACTAATTGTTTTTAATATATGAAAGTCAATTTCCCTTTGTATTCAGGGTCCAGTTCTAACTTAAAGAGGTCTGGTCCCAGTTTATGGGCAATTGCTCTACATTGATTAATAAATTGATATACTCAGAAGATCAAACCTTTGTTTCCTCACTCATTTCATCTTTCACCTGCCACAGTATTGAGGACAGGAGGAGTTGCTTTCCCCCCACCCTCTGAAAGTTTTTCCAGGACCTTTTTGACAGAGGTGTCTATGAAGAGTTGCAGTACTATGTCACTCATGAAGGTTCCTTTTTTTCCCTTCTAAGAAGTAAGAACTGGAATTGAAGAGTAGGAGAATGAGGGAGGGGAGAAGAAAAGGAGAAGAAACAAAAGATAGAATGAGTGATGATTAACTCTCTTCCTGTAACATTCTTATGGCCCAAGGCCACACCTCAACAATCTTCCTTTTTCTTTTTATTCAAATATAACCAAACAAAAAGACATCCCTGTCAAATGTATGCCCTCATTGTCCTTAAATTTTTTTCTATGATTGTCATACTCTGTGTAGTCATTTATACTACCATTATAAAATACAACATTACATTCTGGGAGGAAGCTAGCTACCTAACATTAAATACATTGGGGAGAGTGGGGAATAGAATTGACTTACAAATATTTTCAAAATGCAAACGTTGTGCCTAGCTAGATCAGTAATGGGCAAACTTTTAAAGAGGGGGCCAAAGGAAAGGAAATGCTCATCTGTCAGTCTGTTTCTAAGGCAACTTTCAAAGTTTCATTGTATTGTATCCTACTCATTGTATTTTTCAGATTAGGAATAATGTCATGCAGCTGTATAGAACATTTCAGGGGGCCACATCTGGCCTGCAGGCCATAGTTTGTCCATCACTGACCTAGATCATTAATCCTTACTTTCTAGCCTCTTCTCCCCTGTTCCTCTCTTCTCTGGTATTGACCCTTTTGTCTCTATCTGTTTACAAGTTCATAATCACCATCCTGTCCCTTCTTTGTTTCCATCTCTTCTCTTTCCCCTCTCTTTTGGTATTTTCTTACAAAGATTATTTTATCCTTTGGTTTTTCAGTAGATATTCTTATTGCAATATATTGGAAAACTATAAAAATATTCCTAGCCAATAATCAGGAAATACATGTTGCCAACTATAAATCCCCATTCAGAACTTCTGAGTTTTGCCTCTCAGATTGAACTATGAGGAGCTTGGGGGTTCAAATTTGTTTACTCTCTGAGACTTCCTGGTGCTTCAAAAATGGCTTAAAGGGATTACTGAACACACAAAGCTTCCTTGACATCCAATAACTGTGCACCAAGACACATTTTGATGAGTTAAGTGTAAATGAATTGGAAACATATGGATTACATTTCCCGTGTAACACACAGGGACTTTTTTTTTAAGAGCACATTTGAATTTTCCTGAGTCCAAAACTTTTGAAGGTCTGTGAAGCAAAGGCCAAATCAGCACTCTATAGGTACTTTCGTCATCGCTCCTCTCTCATTTAACTTCCCAATATTTAATTTGTTTTACTTGTTCACTCTTTTGTCCCCTCAATCAAATCAAAATTTTCATAGGTTTTCATTTCTCATTTGAACTTCTCTATTTTCTTATTCCTCACCTTTTGTTCCTTCTGTGATCCTTGTAAGTTGGAAAGTGAGGAAGGGAGTTTAGGATATTATTATATGCCTTCTGCACACTGTCTGTAGAATGTCTCAGAAATAAGTATGTAAAATAAAAATTTTACCTGCGGAATTCATAACAAAATTATGACGTAAAGGAAATGAATTCAGGAGGTAAAATATCAATTAGATTTTGACAAGGCATCATTGAAGACCAAACAATCCTGATTAAAATGGATGGAGTTCAGAGACCAAAGTGGGTAACAGAAAAAAAGATAACAACCACCTGTGGGCACCACACCAAATCACACTGTCAGTTTGGGTCCCATGTTTAGTGACTGTGTTAGATTAAAATTATTTTGTGAGTCTAAAAACTGTAGCTAATGAACCTTCATTGGCTCGTTCACCTTTAATAGTCAGCCAATTAACACAATTAACTTAAAACAAAGGTTTTTACTCCAATGGCATATATACAATGGCTCATGGAAAATAGTACCAAAACATTCCCCTTATAAGAATGGGTCAGTTTCTCCCACAAATATACACAGCATCTGTCAGGACAGCGCATTAATATAGTATACACTCATAGAGTATACATATATAGGGAACACATATGGTCAGGGCAGTTTGCATCTCCAACATCACAAGAACCCAGTGTCTTTTCATACGTCTTCAAGATTCACCTCAGATGTGTAAGGTATCACTGCAAGTGTCTGGGACTGCTCCTTTCCATAGATCAACTCAACTCAGCAGCTGAATATTCCGAACCATTTCTCTGTTAGGAATAGCACCTCAGAGTAGGCAATTTCCTGTTATAGGAAGCCATTGCTGATGGGAAGGGAGAAGAGAGAAATGCCTCCCTCTATTTGAGGTGGACTGGTTGAGTGTCTACACTAAGTTTAACACTAATATGATGTTCTCTAGGAAGGTGGGAGGGGAATCAAGTTGCAATAGAAAGGAAAAACACATTTCTAGCCTATGACATAGAAGATACAGTCAAAAAATATTATCCTATTTAATTGTTATTTAAGTCTGAATCCTTTCATCAAATTCTCCTTGTTAATGGTCATTTTTTTCATGCTGTGACCAGTAAATGATGCTTAATACCAGTTTTTCTGAATTTTATATTTTTAAACTCTAACACATGGGTCAGCAAACTACAGCCTAAGGGTCAAATCCATTCTGCTGCCTGTTTTTTGCCCAATCATGAGCTATTTTTTAAATTTTTAAACAGTTTTATTGTATTTAATCATGCAAAAGCCATTCTTAGTTCATAGGTCATGCAAAATCAAGTGACTGGTCAGATTTAGTCCAAGACTTCTTCCTTGCCAACTCCTTCCCTGACACATGATTGATTTTTCTAAAATGCCATGCAAAGCTAAAAAATATGTATGCTCCTTGCAGTTTTCATTCAGAAACCACCAGAGGGCTAATATATAATTTTGTTAAAATTCTATTCATGTCCTAAATCCCTTCTCAAATTTCTTTTTTTTTAAACCCTTGTACTTTGGTGTATTGTCTCATAGGTGGAAGATTGGTAAGGGTGGGCAATGGGGGTCAAGTGACTTGCCCAGGGTCACACAGCTGGGAAGTGCCTGAGGCCGGGTTTGAACCTAGGACCTCCTGTCTCTAGGCCTGACTCTCACTCCACTGAGCTACCCAGCTGCCCCTTTCTTTTTTTTTTTAAAGATGCATCTAAGTCCTGGTAGGGGCAGATTGATGTCTCCACCAAAAATTGTTTTATGGTCCATTTCTCTAATTCAATTAGTTTTTCTTTCATATACTTTTGTGCTATTACATTTGGTGGATATATGGACATTTTAGATGTATATTATATATGTAAATATGTGTTAGTACACATATGCATATATTTCTACATATACATTGTATTGATATTATTTTATCTATGATAGTGATATCAAATTCAAATAGAAATTAATTTCTGCGGGCTATATACTAAACTAAAAAAATTATCTGTGTTGTACTGTATTTTTACTTATTTTATTAAACATTTTCCAGTTACATTTTAATCAAATTCTGGCTGCAAATTGTGAGCTGCTTGTGACTTGTGGCTACATTATGGGATGTAAGTTTGACACTTCTGACCTAAGAAGCAAATGATAGCTGACTCATTGACCTCTTTTAACTAGATATATTTGTTACTGTTTCTTTATCTGATCTCCAATAAAAGTTTTTTGGATTCACCTGAGAAGCAATAAATTTTGTTTCAACTACTCATTTAAAATTCTCCTTTTCAAGTGGGCATCTTATAAAAACAACATATTGTTGGATTCTGCTTCCTTCCATTTTATGGGTAAATTCTCATCAAATTCATGGTTGCCATATTTAGGCCTGCTTTTTATTACACTAAATCCTTTTTTAGTGTTTATTCTCTCCCTTTCTTTATTCCTGCATTTTATTAAGGAAGTGGGTAAAGAAAGAAAATGTGATCAAAACTAGTAATCTGTAACTGAGTGGCTTGAAACTACTCTACTGTTCTTTATTTCCCCTGGACAATCCTTAGTTCACTGGGTCTTGCACTTTCACTGTCTCCTTTTAATTTGTTAATATAATTAGCACTATATAGTTGATGTTTGTCTTACTTAGGACTTCTCTACCTAGCTTTATCTTCTTCCTTAATTCTCTCTCTCTCCTTTCCCCTCTCTTCATAGTTTCCATTTGCAATTTAAAGCACTTCAATATTAAACTCTTCAATATTCGTGGATGGGTTTGTATTCTGCCTTTTTCAACCTGGTTCAGAAAAGATGGAAATGTATGAGATTCCCATTTTTCTCACCTCTCCTCCATGTTTGTATATTGTTCTTTTGATTTGCCCTAATTATGAGAGAAAGTTCTTCCCTCTTGTTTCTCACCCTGCCCCTTCCAGTAGATTTCTTTTCTTTACTGCCTCAGAGCAAACAGGAAAAAAAAAAAAGCAAAGAACCATACCTATTCTGAAGACAATGGGATTTTGAAAGATTAATGTGTCTCTGTCCAATATTAGTATGTAAACACTTGATCATCATTTAACTCCTTCAAATTGATAAATTGAATTTATTTTTCTGGATTTTTCTTATGCTTATGTTTCATATTTTACTCAACTCAGGTTTTCTCAGCAGAAATGTTTGAAAGTACTTTATTATTTTAAAGAAGGGAGTTATTGACCTATTTTGGGGAAAACATCATGCTTTTAAAATGTATAATATAATATGTATAGGGTTATACAAATAAAATAAAACAAATAAATTATATGGAAATAAAATTATCAAAATATTAAGGAAAACAAGTTTATAGACTACCCTGAAATCTATTCTTGGTCCTGT
Source organism: Gracilinanus agilis (assembly GCF_016433145.1). Lineage (NCBI taxonomy): Eukaryota > Metazoa > Chordata > Mammalia > Didelphimorphia > Didelphidae > Gracilinanus > Gracilinanus agilis. Next base: position 247,735,167 of record NC_058130.1, on the reverse strand, counting down.
GGGTACCATGTTAAGAATTCATTTATTAAAGGCTCATTTTTCCCGTGTAGAATTATATACTGGTGAGGCTATTCTGTTGTAGATCTTTTCCTTTTTGCATTTAAAAAATATATTGTATTCCATGTTTATTCTCTTATTTATGATAATCTTCTGTGAATTCAATTATGGTTCCTTGGTACCTGATCTCTTTTTCCTGGCTGCTTTTACAGTATTCTTCTTTGATTTTGATATTTTGATTAATTCTGAGTATGCTTAGCTTAGGATTTGGGATTCTTTTTATTTTTTCCTTCTGGTTTTAATAATTCTGGAAGATAATTTTTGTTTGTTTTTAATGTGTAACCTACATTTTAAACCTGTAGCATTTAAATAAGACTTTCTCCATTGACAGAAATAATAATTACTAGGCATTGTGTGCATACATGAGGGGCAGAGTTGGTGCAAGAGTTTGAAGAGAGATAATTATTTTTATTCAGGCTTTGACAGAGAGAGGCATGTAGTTCCACATTTTTCTTTAGGGAGAAACCCATGTAGAGAGCAAAGAAAAAATACTTTGGGAAGCAGCAGACATATAAAGGAGCTGAAACTTAACATGTCCCCAGTTTCCAACTTGCCTGCATAGAAACTTTAGGAATTTCCCTTTGGTTAAGTTTGGGGTTTCTCCCTTTTTTGAGCAAGATACCAATATATTCTTGCCTAAAAAGCTCATTCAGTCTTTTTTATTTTCTGGTGTATTTTATTCTGTAGAACTTCTCTGATTACTATTTGTGGTCTGCTTGGATAAATGGATACACTCTCCATTCATTATTTATGATGGTTCTATATGATGTTCTATATGTTATGATGTTCTATAACTAGTAATTAGCAGGAAAAAGTTGAGCATGTGGGTGTAAGATTCCCCTTCAAGGGACGTTGACCAGAAAATGGACTTAAACTTAAAAAAAATCACACCTTTATATCTACAGTATGGGGGGTGGGGGTGAGGGCAGTGGATACAGACAGCATTTTAGTCCCATACCCACTCTCTTAGAGAAGAAAAAAGTAACCACTGTAGTGGCCACTTCTCCTGCTCCCTTCCAATCAAGAATTAAACTCTCCCTTGGAGAGGAGTGGGCAAGATTCAGAGATTAAACAACAGGTGGAGTCATACTTTTATACTTAGTCCCCGCATACCTTATACACGATTTCTTGAAATATGGTGTCCAGGGGGCAGGTAGATGCTCACTGGATTAAGAGTCAGACCTAAAGATGAGAAGTCCTGAGTTCAAAACTGGCCTCAGACACTTTCCAATTGAGTGGCCCTGGCTAGCCCTTACTGTTCTGCATTGGAATCAATAAACAGTATTGAATCTAAGATGGAAGGTAAGGGTTTGTTTGTTTGTTTGTTTTAAAGAAAAAATGATATCCAGAGGGTTTGGGGGATTTTTTGTTTTGAGGAAGTCCAGTGATTCTTCTCATCCGGTTTTCCAAGTCATTTGTTTTTGTTAAAAAATACTTCATGGTGGGACAGCTAGGTGGATCAGTGGATTTAGAGACAGGAGGTCCTGGGTTCAAATTTGACCTCAGACACTTCCCAGCTGTGTGACCCTGGACAAGTCGCTTAATCCTCATTGCTTTGGAACCAATAAACAGTATTGATTCTAAGATAGTAGGTAAGAGTTCTTAGAAAATAAAAGAAAAAAATTTAATACTTCCTATATCATGTTATTTTTCAAGATTTTGACTTTCTTCAAATATTTCTTGAATCAATGATTTCTATTTACTCCATTCTATTTTTCAGGGTATCTACCATCTAAAAAAGATTTTCTACTTTAAGATGTTTATGCTCTTTCAAGGTATTCACATTTCATTTTTTAGACCTGGATGAGAAGGTGAAGTTTATGGATATTAATCTTTATTATAGTTAATTGTCCCTAACCCCTTCAGCATTTAAAAAAATAGTTACTAGAGAATTTTATGGAGGAAACATATTTAGCTGGAAACGTTCATGTGACCACCTTTACCAGCAACCCGTTGTCCTAATTTTCAGTACCTGTGGGCAAAGAGTAGTTATCCTCCCCTATTTATAGCTTTGGTTGCTATAGAATGTTCTCTGCTGATAAAGTCTTTGGGAATTCATGGTTACTTCCACAACATGATGACACATCAGAAGAGAACTTGCCCACCATGCAGAATTAGAGCCTGACCAGAGGAAGGCTCCCCCACCAAGCCCACACTGTGTGTAAGGGTGTGTGTGTGTGTGTGTGTGTGTGTGTGTGTGTGTGTGTGTGTGTGCGCGCCAGTCAGCAAAGCCGAACGCCTGCGTGCTGACACAACACAACTCAGCACACATGGACTAATGGAAGTGATCCTTCATTTGCATCAGGAATGGTGAGAAAAGAGATATCTGGGAACAAGGGAGCTTTCTGTATTTGGCAAGTTGCCCAATCTTTCTTTGCTTACTAAGCTTTCCCTTAAGCAAAAGGCTTCTCACTGAACTGTCCCGCCATTCCTATTGATAGAGTCCAAAAGGAAATGACCATATGCCTGATATGAAGAAAGGGAATAATGATCATTAAGATGGCTAATAATTAATAATAAAAAAGAAGTGGTATTTATGTAAGGTTTTTAAAGTATTTTACATACATTAAATCATTTGATCCTTACAACAACCCTGTGAGGTGGATGCTATTATTATCCCCATTTTACAGATGAAGAAACTGAGGTTAAGGAAGCTAAGTGACTTGTTCAGGGAGACAGAGTTAATAAATTTCTGAGGCTGGATTTGGACTTGGATTTTCCCATTTCCCAGTCCTGTATACTATATTCTGTGCCACCTAATTGCAGTAGTTTCCATTCTCAATCTGGGCAGCTAGTAGGGGGACTAGGCAGTACCTCTTCAGAGAGTAATTACAATATAGTATACTGGAGACAGTGATGAAGAGACCCCATGAAATGGGATGTATATTTTTGGAGTCTCTAGTTTTCTCTGTATGCTAACAGAATGCAGGTATTCCTTTCACATAAGAACTTTCCCCATCAGGGTTTCAATATATAAATACATCATGTCAGCATAAGAAATTAAGTGGGAGTTTGATGGGGGGAGTTTTGTGGAAGCTACAGACAATACGCAAAGGCTAGCAGATGCCAGAAAAGTTTGGAAACTCAGAAATGCATACTTAATCCTGAATTTACAATAAGGTACTCTAAACACCCCATACAAGAAAAAGAAAAAAATGAGACTTCTCTTTTATGAAGGGAAGACCAAAAATATCATAATTATTAATAATGTAAAATATTTTACATGGTTTTTCCAGATCGTGAGGGCTCTATGTCACTAATCCTCTCAATGTGGAAGGGATAACTGTAATATCTGAGGTGGATAAAGTATAGAGCATAAATGACTGAGAGTCCAGCACATGAAGTATGTGAGAACCAGCTCAAATCTCCTGAGAAGGGCAAATTGTTAGGATCTCAGAGGAAGCATTTTCAGCAAAAGCTGCAAATCAGGATATGATTAATTGTTTTCTTGATTATCGCTTCTTAAGAAAGTGATGGAGAAAATGTTAATAATGCAGATTAAATTTAAAAGTGTGTCCTGAATCCTTTTTTTCCCAGTAAGTTGGTTATTAAATATTTATTTGCACATTCCTAAAAGGATATAAAACCTCAAAAAGACTCAGCAGGAAGTTATTGACAATGCACATTTGATTCTGGGAATAGAAGGGGTAAATAGGATTCTGTCGTCCTAAGAGCTAGTGTTAGGGCTTCTAGTCTTCCATACAGAAGAATGAGTCTTGAGATCTTGAAAACTTGTCTTTGTGTGCCAAGAGGAAGGGTTGTAAGGCTACCAACAGAACAAGAAATGTCTTCACTAGCCCTTGGGCAACTTGGCATAGGCAATCTCATTCTAAATGAGTGATGGCAATTCTATGGGTGTTCAGAGAGTGTGGGCCAGGAGACCACCCAACTCATGCTCAGTGCACATTTCCCTGAAGAAGTGATCTCAGCAGTAGCAGCTGGGGAAAAAAATGGCAGCTTTCAAAACAGAATGGAATAGCAGCCAGAGTAGACTGCTAGATTTTCAAAATCTGCCTAAGCAGGAATAGATGCCAAGTAAATCAGGAGTGTTGGGAGGTTCTGGAGAAGGGTCCTGAACCATTCTAAGAATTCTAAGAGGCAGAGCCAAGCAGCAGTAAGGCACAAATGCAGGATGTAGAGGAGCACACTCAAATCTAAGGCATCTAGTTGGTACCATAGACTTCTCGAGCAGGTGTCATAAAGACTTGAATTAAAATTCTGCTACAGACACATATTGGCTGTGTAAATCTAGTCAAGAAATTTGACCTCTTAAAACCTCAGTGCTTTAATAAGCATCTGCCTCAAAACTTCAAATCAAATGAAATAATATGTGTAAAGCATTTTAATAACTTAAAATGTTCTATAAATATTTTATTATTGTTGTTGTTGTTGTTATCTGTCCATCACCAGTTCTGTGATTAAAGAGGATTAGGAAAATGAAGTCTGTGTGCAAGGAAGATTGACTAGGGTCTAACCCTTGAGTTATTTATTTCCCTGCTTGGGAAGGCCTCAGTCCTAGGTGGAGCTATAAATCTGGAGTGAATATATTGATCCCTGGGGAAATGGAAGCTCACAGAAGGAGAAAGTTTTCTGACTTTCCTCACAAAATTAAGTACAATAGCAAATGGTTTCTTCTAATAAAGACACATAAGGGGTATGCTGGTTAATGCTTAATAATCAGCTCTCCTCTCACCCCAAAATATATTTTAATCTGCATTACTAATATTTTCTCCATTACCTCTTTAAGTCTACAAAATCAACAAAAGAAATAAAACAGTGATTTGTAACATTTGCCAGTTTCCAAGGTGCAGATTTAACACTAGGCTCTTGCTAGTACAAAATAGCCAGTACAATTTCACAGCTGGTACAAGATAGCTCCAAGGGGGGCAGCTGGGTAATTCAGTGGTTTGAGAGCCATGCCTAGAGATGGGAGGTCCTAGGTTCAAATCTGACCTCAGACACCTCCTAGCTGTGTGATCCTGGGCAAGTCACTTAAGCCCCATTGCCTAACCTTTATCATTCTTCTACCTTGGAACCAATACATAGTATTGATTCTAAGACAGAAGATAAGGGTTTAAAATTTTTTAAAAACAAACAAACAAACAAGATAACTCCAGCACTCTCCTGCCTATATGTTAGAATTTTTCAAGCTAGAAGTAGTATTGAAGATCATTTAGCCCAGAATCTTCATTTTTAAAGATAAATAAACTGAGGCCCAAAGAGGACAAGTGACTGTTTCAGGTTCACAAAATAAGTGGGAAAGAGCCAGCTAGGTGATTCAGCAAATAGAGTGCCAGGTCTAGAGTTTGGAAGTTCTGGGTTCAGATGTGGCCTCAGACACTTTTTAGCTGTGTGACCCTGGCCAGTTACTTAATCCCACCTCATCTTTCTGACTTAGTGTTGTTACTAAGACAGAAAAAAAGGTTAAAAAAAATAGGTAAGAGGGGAGAGCCAGGACTCAAAACCAGGGTTTTTTATTATAAGTTCAGCACTTTCTCCACATGCATCCTACTAATTCATCATCTGTGTGCTCAAATGCCAGTGGGCCAAAATCTCTGATGGGTCCCACAAAGAACCTAGAGTCACATTTTCTTAGTGGAATATTAACCCAGCTAAGTGCAGAATAGTTTGTAACCAGAAAAGTGGCTTATAGATAGTGACATTTTTTTGGCCACACCATTACCGGGTATATAATCACAGATTTTTTTTTCTTTAGAATATTCTTCCATGGTTACATGATTCATGATCCCAGCTCCCCGCTTTTTCCTTCCCCCTCCCAAAGCCAACAAGAAGTTTCCCTGGATTATACATGTATCATTGTTCAAAACCCATTTCCATGTTACTCATATTTGCAGTAGAGCAATTTTTTAATACCAAACCTTAATCACATCCCTATCACTCTACATAGTCAATTGTATATTTTTCTAATACATTTCTGGTTCCACAGTTCTTTCTCTGGATGTAGATTGCATTCTTTCTCATAAGTTCCTCTGGATTGTCCTGGGTCATTGCATTGCTGCTGGTAAAAAAGTCTGTTACATTCGATTGTGCCCTAATGTATCAGTCTCTGTGTAGTGTTCTCCTAGTTCTGCTCCTTTCACTCTTCAGCAATTCCTGGAGGTTGTTCCAGTTCACAAAGAATTCCTACATTTCTTTATTCCTTTCAGCACAATAATGTTCCATCACCAATATATTTCACAATTTATTCAGCTATTCCCCAATCAATAGACACCCCTTCATTTTCTCATTTTTTTTTGCCACCAAAAAGAGCAAGACTATGAATATTTCGTATGAGTCTTTTTCCTTATTATCTTTTTGGGGTACAAACTCAGCAATGTATGACTAGATCAAAGGGCAGGCATTCATTTAAAATCCTTTGTGCATAGTTCCAAATTGAGATTTTTGTTTATTTTGAAAAAAAATATTCCACTTAAAAATAAACAGAATAGCTGCCATTATAGGGGGAGGCTAGGCAGATAAATCAACATTAACAGGCACGTGGGATGTGATCGTATTCATTATTATAGTTGAGTCCTAAATTTATGTCTGAGATTCCTGGCAGCCACGTCAAAAAAATTGAAATCTAATTACTTGAATAAAAAGCATATACATTATTCTGGAGACATAGCTCTTTTCCTGGCACTGACTTCAAGGAGAATTTTATCATGTTGGTCCTTATAAAACTTTATATATCAAGTATCATAATGAGTAATGTTTTCATTGATGATTTTGCAGAAGAGAGCAAATAGAGGTCTCATCTTGACCTTCTATATAAAAATGGGGGATGAGATATAACATATTTTAAATTGATGGAGACATTGGTATTTTGAGAGGGAAAATAATTCTAGTACACTATTTCCTGAAGGATTTCATTTGATCAAGTGATAGCATTTAAGAAAAATTAGAAGAACAAATAGTTAACATATTTAAAGATAACCTCTCTCAAGTGTCAAATGTCTCAGGCCAATCTTGGCAATCCTCCATTTCTTCTCTTTTGTTCCAGGCTTAGAGAATAAGGTATCCCTTCTCTTTGGCAAACTCAAACATCCCATTTGTACACTTGATCCCATGTCCTCCCAAATCCTCCAGGAGTATGCCCTTCAAATCTTTGCATAATTTTCCACAAGCAACTCCTTTCTTTCCTGCTACCCACAAACATACTCAGTTCTCCACCACCCTTTAAAAAAATCTCTTTATTTTACCCTCAAGCTTTTATTCTATTTCATTCTTCATTTTTCACAGCCAAAACAGGGGAGGGAGACAGTAGGGGGAATCTTGTCTGTACTCATTATCTATAGTCTCATTTCCCACTCCTCACCCCTTTGTAATCTGGCTTCCATACACACCACTGTATTGAAACTACTCTTGGTCTCTTTATTGTTATTTCCAAAGTCAATGACTTTCTCCTTCCAAACAATCTCTCTTCCCTGGGTTTTCATGACGCTTCTCTCACATGGTTCTCTTCTTCCCTGTTAAACTAATCCTTTTCAGGGTCCTTTGCATAACCATTACCCGTTCTTCAGTTCTATCCCCTACCTGTCACTACCTACATATCATATTATATGTTCTGGGCCTTCTCATTTTCCCTCTCTAATCTCATCAGGTTCCATGGGCCTATTTAACTATCATCATCTATGCAGGTGATTCCCAAATGGACATCTAGCTTTTAGCTCTCTCCTGACCTCTGCTTTTGCATCTTCAACTACCTACTTGACATTTCTTCCTGGTTGTCCCATAGGAATCTCAAACTTAACATATTCAAAACAGAACTTTGTCTTTCCTTGCTCCACTATTCTGCCGTGATGAGATTTCATTAGGCTCTCTTGCTCTTCCTCCTTCAAAAGCTACAACTTGATCATTACAGTATAGTGGACAAGCCTTAAAGTTTAGTCTTTTCTCCCCAAGAGATAGCCTCAAAGCAAAAACATTGAATCATAGAATGTATAGCCAGGAGAGACCTCTAATACAATCCCTTCATTTTACAGATCAAGATACTAGGGCCATAAAATATAAAAAGTGACTTGACTGGAGGCAGCTGGGTAGCTCAGTGGATTGACAGCCAGGCCTAGAGGCTGGAGGTCCTAGGTTCAAATCTGGTCTCAGACACTTCCCAGCTGTGTGACCCTGGGCAAGTCACTTGACCCCCATTGCCTACCCTTAACACTCTTCTGCCTTGGAGCCAATACCCAGTATTGACTCCAAGATGGAAAGTAAAGGTTTTAAAAAAAGTGACTTGACCAAGGATACACAGGTAGTAAGAATTAAAACTATAATTCAGACTCAGCTACTAAGTAAAATTAAATGCATTTTGTGAAGACTTCCCCTGGCAGAATGGTAGATGAGAACAATTTGTTCAGCTGGCCATGAAGGTGGCTGAAGCAGGTATTGTCATCCACTGCATCCCAGGCCATTACCATTCATCCTAGACTTTGATGAAGCTGGAAGAGAAAGTGACACTGATAACTTTGTACAACTCTGCCTCACTTAAATCCAATTCACAAACAAGTCAAGAAGTCATTAGACGAAATCATTGGTCCTCTTTAAAACAAAAGATGAACCACAACAATAATAGGGTCTGCTACCATTAATAAGAAGAGGGTTGAGGACAAGAATGAGCTAAAGGAATTTCTCTCTCTTTCTTGAGTTGAGATTAAGTCAAAATCTGGTGAAGACATACTCATCTAAGATGAATAGCTTAACCTATATTTTTGTGGCATAGGCATTCTTAACCCAGTTAATTTCTATAGTCTACCTTCTGAATCTCCATTCTCAGGGACCAGTTCACTAGAAGGTACCTAGTTCTTCCAGGTTCTTAAGATATTTGTAGGTTTTCATAAGTCTAGCCTTAGCTGACTCCTTATCTCATTTCCCAGGCCCCAAGGGAAGGTTGCTGGATTTTTCAGCAATACATTGAAGAAATTTACTACAAGATGGAAACAGTTTAGTATCAAACCAAAAAGTAAACGGTTAACTTATCATAGATGCAAAGTTTTAAAAAAAAAAGGTCAATGCCTATGATTAATAGATCTTCTCACCCAATAACTGTTCAAGGCAAGTACACCACTAACAGGAAGACAATATCATTGCTTATAATAAAAAAAAAGTCAGGAAATAATCATCAAACTGAAAATTCTTTCATTTAACAACATTAATGAGATACTGTCATTTCTAGGTAACTTTTACTACCTTTTAAGTTGTTACCATATGGACTTATAAATTCTATTGTAAGGACCTGCCGGTATTTCCCAATTCATAGCACAGATTTTCCAAAGGAAGTTTACCAGCCCGATAGCTTGTCCCTCTCTAAGAAGACAGTAAGAGGGGGCTCAGTAAGAAGGCAGATGAAACTGTTTTACACTGATAGTAACAACTCAGAGCACTCCTATGATGCCCTAAAGGCTATTTATGGACCTAAGACCTATAGTGCGTTTCAATTATTCTTCGATGATGGAGCCAAGCTGGTCAGTGATAAAGACATGATCCTGGGGAGATAAGCGGAACAGTTCCATAGTGTTCTCAACAAACTATCATCAATCAATGCTGAAGCCATGACTATATATCCCAGGTTTAAGTCAATCCCTCTCCAGCTGAACTTCCAATTGAAGAATAGATTTTGAATGCCATTATGCTCCTCTTGTGTGGCAAAAATGCTGATGTTGATTCCATTCTAGCAGAGGTCTACAAGGAAGGAAGGGGTTCTACTGTGAAGCAATAGTTTATTCTTGCTCCTATGTTTTTAGCATGATGTTTTCAGTTTTCAGTAATATTCTCAGATACATTCAATGAGGATGAAAACTGAATCAAAGTCAGCTACTGTACTGATGATATAATATTTAACTTCAAAAGACTGCAATGCAAGACTACAATGAAGAGACAGTTAGTACACAACTTTCTGTTTGCAGATGGTTGCGCACTCAGGGCAGCCTTCGGGGATGCATACAGCTTACTTATGCATATTTGCTTGCTTATTCTCTCCCCCATTATTCTGAGATCCTTGAGAAAAGGAATTGTCATTTGACTCTTTTATCCCACGAGTTTAGCACAATGCCTGGAACACAGTAGCCATTTAATAAATGTTTGTTGACTGACTGGCTTGGCCAGATGCCCAGATAATGTCATATACTACTCAGACAGCTACTGATTCATGGTATACTGTTCTAGTTAATATGTTATACTACATTATCAATAGTAACTTTTAATAAAATGTAGTTTCTTTTTTTTAAACTCCTGCCTCCTATGTTAGAATTGATGCAAGTATCAGGTCCAGAACAGAAAAGCAATAAGAGCTAGGCAATTAGGATTGAGTGATTTGATTATGGTCACATAGCTAGGAAATGTCTGAGATTAGATTTGAACCCAAGACCTCTTGTCTCCAGGCTCCACTGAACCTTCTAGCTTCCCCTAAAATGTAGTTTCTCTAATTGTCTCTTAATTAATTCTATTTTTTTTTTGCTTTGTCTGAGATCATGGTTGCTATGCCTGCCATTTTTAACCACAGCTCAAGTATATTAGATTCTGCTCCAGTCCTTCATTTTAACTGTATGTGTGTGTGTATCTCTCTGTTTCAAGTGTGTCTCTTGTAAATTACATATTGCTGGATTCTGGCTTTTAATATATTCTGATATCCACTTCTGTTTTATGGGTGAGTTCTTCCTATTCATATTCACAGTTATAATTACTAAATGTATGTTTCCCTCCATCTTATAATCTTTTTTTATCTTTCTTTTTCTAATTTTACCCTGTCCTCCTCATTGCTTCTGACTATTTCTTTGACCCACCTGTTTTGAAGAATCAGATTATTTAGTTTCTAATTAATTTTAAATTTGCCTTTCCATGGACCCTTGTTAATTATAATTTTTACCACATTGGCATCTGAAAAAGTAGAATTTACTATTTCTGCTTTTCTGCATTTGTTTGCAATATTTCTATGCCCTAGTATATGGTCAATCTTTGTATATGTACCAAAGGTACTGCTGATAAAAAGGTATATTCCTTTTTATCCCTATTCAGTTTTCTCTATATATCTATTAATTCTAATTTTTCTAGCATTTCATTTACTTCCCTTACTTCTTTCTTATTAATTTTTTGGTTTGATTTATCTAGTTCTGAAAGGGAAAGGTTAAGATCCCCCACTAGAATGGGTCATACTATCTATTTCCTTCTTGAGCTCCTTCAATTTTTCCTTTAGAAATCTAGATGCTATACCATTTGGTGCATAAGTGTTTAGTATGATATTATTTCATTATTTTATAGTACCTTTTAGCAAAATGTAATTTCCTTCCTTATCTCTTTTAATCAGATCAGTGTCTACTTTGGCTTTGTCTGGTATCATGCTTGCTATTCCTGCTTTTTTTACTTTAGAAGATGCATAATATATTCTGCTCCAGCCTTTTACTTTGAATCTTTGTGTGTCACCTTGGCTCAGATGTGTTTCTTCTAAACAATGTATAGTAGGATTCTGGTTTTTAATCCACTCCGGTAACCACTTCTGTTTAATGGGACAGTTTGTCCTATTCACATTAAGTGTTATGTTTACTAACTATATTGCCCTCCATCATATTATCCCCTTTGGATCCTGCTCTATTCCCTTTCACTCTATTCCTTCTCACCAGTATTTTGCTTTTTGTCACCCCCACCCCCCATTCCTCCTCCCTTTAATTACCTCCACTTCTCTTGTCTTGTTCCCCTTCTACTTCTCTGTAGGGGAAGATAGAATTTCATGACGCACTGAGTAAACTCATTTTTCCTTCTCTGAGCTAGTTACAAAGAGAGTAAAGGTTAAGCATTGCCCATCACCACCCTTATCCTCCCCTCTCTGTATTGATTTTTCTTGCCTCTTTAAATTATATAATTTACCTCATTCTTTCTCTCCTTCCCTTTTCACTCAGCGCAACTCTCTCTTTCAAACCTTGATTGATTTTTACATGTGATTCATATGCATACCTATCATATTATTGATACATATCATTCCATATCATCACATTCACATAATTATCATATCATCATATATCATCATATACATCATATTATCATAATCAGCTTACTTTCCACTCTCTTTCTGAGTAAATTCCTTCTATCTTCTCTACTACTGAGAGTAAATTTTGAGAATTATAGAAATCCTCTTTCCATGTAGACATATAGACATTTTTATCTTGAATGAGTCTCTTAAATTTTCTCTTATTTACCTTTCTGGACTTATGTTGTGTCTTGTATTTGGCCTTCAAATTTTTTGTTTAGGTCTGACTTATTCCTTAAGAATGCTTGGAAATCTTCTGTCTTATTGAATGACCATTTTCCCCTGAAAGAGTATACTCAGTTTTGCTGGATAGGTGGCTCTGGAATGTAAACCCAACCCTTTCGCCTTTCTTAATGTCATATTCCATGCCTTCTGATCCTTTAATGTAGAAGCCACTAGGCCCTGAGAGATACTGATTGTAGCTCCATGGTATTTGAATATTTTCTTTCTGGCTGCTTGAAGTACTTTTCCCTTGGCTTGGGTGCTCTTGAATTTGACTAATACATTCCTGGAAGTGGTCAATTGAAGATTTCTTTCTGGAGGTGATCTGTGAATTCTTTCAGTTTCAATTTTATTTTCTTGTTCAAGGATCTCTGGGCAGTTATCTTTGATAATTTCTTGTGATATGACAACCAATGTTTTTTCTTCTTCATGGCTTTCAGGTAATGTGATAATTCTCAGATTGTCTCTCCTAGATTGATTTTCTAAGTCTGTTGTTATTTCAATTAGATAGTTCATGTTTTCCTCTTTTTTATTCCTTTTATTCTGCTTTATTGTTTCTTGATTTCTCATGAAATCATTGGTTTCTTGATGGTCAATTCTGATTTTTGAGGCCTAGTTTTCCTCTGTCATTTTTTGGTTCTCCTTTTTCAATTGGCCCATTTCTTCTTGCATCACTTTCATTTCTCTTCCCCACTTTTCCTCTGCCTCTAATAGTTGGGTTTTGACATCTTTTTTAAACTCTTCTAGAATCTTTGTCCAATCTATATTTTTCTCTTGGACTTAGGGTGGGTTTCCTTTGCTTTCTCTATCCCTTTCTGTGTCTGCACCTTTTTCTTTGTCTCCATAAAAATTCTTTAGAGTTAGGTGCTTTTCTGATTGTTTGCTCATTTTTCCTATCTAATTATAGGTAGGATTTGTTTTCTGGGAAGTTGGGGTACCCTCTTAAACTTCAGTCCTTCCTTGATGCTATTTTCATCTTATTTTCCAGGTTGTTACTAGTTTACCAGATGGTCTGAGAGCTGAGAACTCTGAGAGTCCCCTCCCACTGCTGATTCAATTGACCCCTGAGATGGTGATAGCTTAAAGACTTTCCTCAGGCTTGGGTGTAAGCTTTTAATCTCAGTCTGAACTTGATCAAGTCAGATGCTGATCATATTCTAGCCCCAGGCTTAGACTCCTGCTTTTGGTATCAAGGTGTGCTTGATTCAACCAGGCACACCCTTAATTGTCCTGTCCTGGAGCTCCACCCTTAGTTTTGGGCAAAAAGATACTGGGGAGGCTCCCCCTGAGAACTGTGTCCTCACCCCAAGCCCAGACTGGGATTCCTGGCTTCACTCTGGGCCCACATGAATTGGCCCACTTCAACCCATATTGCTTTGGGCTGGGACTCCAAACTTCGCCACAGGTTTGCAGTTTCAAGAGATGATAGTTGGTTTGGACCTCTTTTTGCCCAGCAGTATCTCAGGGTCTGACTTAGCTTAGTCTTAAATTTAGAACCTGTGAGAGCAGATGTGTGGGATGGTGGGGATGTGGTTTGTTCTTGGCTTGCTCTTCACTCGCTGCTATGCCCCCTGCTATCTCTGCTCATCTCTCACCTCAGTTTCCCAGATGGTCTCTGTCTACCTTTTGGGTTTTTCTTTTTTTTTTTGAAGGTTATTTCTTTTTGTTGGTTCTTTCAATCCTGTATTTATTTTGTGGCAATATTTTACTTTTGGTCAGTGAGGATTTTCATGGTGAAATGGTGAGCTGCTGTCCTAGTTACTCCTCCATTGTGACTCCCTTCTGTCCATTATCTCACTTAATTTGCCTTCTGTTTTATCTTCACCCCACATCTTTCTCTTATTTCCTTCTCTTCCTGCTTCCCCATTGGGTTATTGTTGTTGCTATAGGTCCTTCATTTTAAAAGGGCTATCATGGGATAATGTCTTGTTTTGTATGCTTATTGTATTTAAGTGAGGCAGAATTGAATAAAATTGACACCCTCTCTCTTCTAGAAACATGGAAGTCTAGTTGCAAGATAAAAATCAAAACAAATGATATTGGCTGAGCTTCGATTGTAGTAAATGACTGTGGAGTCTTAGATGCCTCATCAAGCTCTATAATATCCACAGAGCCTGCTTCAGCCCCTTTCACGGCCATTGAAACAAATTATTCCTACTGAACTCTTCCATAGGGGGAAGTCTTTCCATGCTTGGGGTAGATACTCCTCCACTCCCACCTCCCCAACTCACAAACAGGTTGATAGCCCTTTGGTTACCTTCAATCTGGTTTAGCCTGTCTGCTAAGGTGGTTTCCCAGTGTGGCCATTGCGTACATGACAGCTTCTTGGAGCCACAGGTGAGAGCTAGGTGACAGATGCCATTGTAGGAAAAACAACCCTGAAAAATGCTCAGTAAGACCTCATGATAAAAGTATTAGGTTTTCTTTTCTTTTTTTAACATTTAATAATATTTATTTTTAGAAAAGTTATCATGGTTATATGATTCATGTTCTTACTTTCACCATCACCTCCCTGACCTCTCCCCTCCCCCCCCCCCCCCCCGCCCATAGCCGATGCACATTTCCACTGGTTTTAGCATGTGTCATTGATCAAGATCTATTTCCAAATTGTTGATAGTTTCATTGGTGTGGTAGTTTCGAGTCTACATCCCCAATCATGTCCATATCAACCCATATATTCTGAATTTATCTTGGTGTAGGGTGTGAGATGTTGATCTAAACTAATCTCTCCCATATTGTTTTCCAAATTTCCCAGCAGTTTTTGTTAAATAGTGGATTTTTGTCCCAAAAGTTGGGCTCTTTGGGTTTATAATACACTGTCTTGCTGATATCATTTACCCCAAGTCTATTCCACTGATCCTCCCTTCTGTCTCTTAGCCAGTACCATATTGTTTTGATGGCTGCTGCTTTATCGTATAGTTTAATATCTGGTACTTCTAGGCCCCCTTCCTTCACATTTTTTTCATTATTTCCCTTGATATTCTTGATCTTTTGTTATTCCAAATGAACTTTGTTATAGTTTTTCCTAATTCAGTAAAAAAGTTTTTTGGTAGTTTGATAGGTATGGCACTAAATAGGTAAATTAATTTGGGTAGAATGGTCATTTTTATTTTGTTAGCTCATTCTACCAGTGAGCAATCAATGTTTTTCCAATTGTTTAGATCTAGTTTTAATTGTTTGGAAAGTGTTTTGTAATTGTTTTTATATAATTGTTGTGTTTGTTTTGGCAGATAGATTCCTTAGTATTTTAAATTGTCTAGGGTGATTTTAAATGGTGTTTCTCTTTCTACCTCTTGCTGCTGTGATGTGTTGGAAATATATAGAAATGCTGATGATTTATGTGCATTCATTTTGTATCCTGCAACTTTGCTAAAGTGGTTGATTATTTCTACAAGCTTCTTAGTTGATTCTCTAGGATTTTTTTTAAGGTTCTTCAGTTTTTTTTTAAACCCTTAACTTATGTGTATTGGCTCCTAGGTGGAAGAGTAGTAAGGGTAGGCAATAGGGGTCAAGTGACTTGCCCAGGGTCACACAGCTAGGAAGTGTCTGAGGCCAGATTTGAACCTAGGACCTCCGGTCTCTAAGCCTGGTTCTCAATCCACTGAGCTACCCAGCTGCCCCCTTCTCTAGGATTTTTTAAGTAGACCATCATATCATCTGCAAAGAGTGATAGCTTAGTCTCCTCATTGCCTATTTTGATACATTCAATTTCTTTTTCTTCTCTAATTGTTACTGCTAGTGTTTCTAGTACTATGTTAAATAATAGAGGTCATAATCGGCATCCTTGTTTCACTCCTGATCTTATTGGGAAGGCTTTTAATTTGTCCCCATTGCATATAATGCTTGTTGATGGTTTTAGGTATATACTGTTTATTATTTTTAGGAAAGGTCCTTCTATTCCTATACTTTCCAGGGTTTTCAATAAGAATGGGTGCTGTATTTTGTGAAAGGCTTTTTCAGCATCTGTTGAGATAATCATGTGATTTTTGTTTGTTAGATTGTTGATATGGTCAATTATGTGGATGGTTTTCTGATGTTGAACCATCCTTGTATTCCTGGTATAAATCCCACCTGATCATGATGGATGATCCTCTTGATCACTTGCTGGAGTCTCTTTGCTAGTATTCTATTTAAGATTTTTGCATCTATGTTCATTAGGGAGATTGATCTGTAGTTTTCTTTCTCTGTTTTTGATCTACCTGGATTTGGAATCAGTACCATATTTGTGTCATAAAAGGAATTTGGTAGGACTACTTCTTTGCTTATTATATCAAATAGTTTGTATAGTATTGGGATCAGTTGATCTTTGAATGTCTGATAGAATTCACTTGTGAATCCATCAGGCCCTGGTGATTTTTTCTTAGGGAGTTCTTTGATGGCTTGCTCAATTTCTTTTTCTGATATGGGATTATTTAAGTATTCTATTTCTTCTGCTGTTAATCTAGGCAATTTATATATTTGTAAATATTCATCCATATCACCTAGATTGCTATATTTATTGCCATATAATTGGGCAAAATAGTTTTTAATGATTGCCTTAATTTCCTCTTCATTAGAGGTGAGGTCTCCCTTTTCATCTTTGATACTGTCAATTTGGTTTTCTTCTTTCCTTTTTTTTTTATTAGATTGACCAGTACTTTGTCTATTTTATCTGTTTTTTCAAAATACCAGCTTCTAGTCTTATTTATTAATTCAATAGTTCTTTTACTTTCGATTTTATTAATTTCTCCCTTGATTTTTAGTATTTCTAATTTAGTTTTCATCTGGGGATTTTTAGTTTGCTCGCTTTCTAATTTTTTTAAGTTGCATACCCAATTCATTAATCACTGCCCTCACTAATTTGTTAATATATGCACTCAAGGAAATACATTTCCCCCTGAGTACTGACTTATCTGCATCCCACAGAGTTTGGTGGGATGTCTCATCATCGTCATTCTCTTCAATGAAATTGTTGATTGTTTCTATGATTTCTTCTTTGACTAGCTGGTTTTGGAGAATCATATTATTTAATTTCCAATTAGTTTTTGATTTGCCTGTCCAGGTGCCCTTACTAATTTTTATTTCTGTTGCATTATGATCTGAGAAGGTTACATTTATTATTTCTGCTCTTTTGCATTTGTTTGTCATGTTTCTATGCCCTATTACATGGTCAATCTTCGTGAATGTACCATGTGCAGCTGAAAAGAAGGTGTATTCCTTTTTGTCCCTATTTATTTTTCTCCACATATATTAAATCTAATTTTTCTAGGACTTCATTCACCTCTCTTACCTCTTTCTTATTTATTTTTCGGTTTGATTTATCTAGATCTGAAAGAGGAGTATTTAGATTTCCCACTAGTATGGTTTTACTATCTATTTCCTTCTTGAGCTCTACCAGTTTCTCCTTTATGAATTTGGATGCTATGCTATTTGGTGCATACATATTGAGAACTGTTATTTCCTCATTGTCTATACTGCCTTTTATCAGGATGTAATAATCTTCCCTATGTTTTTTAATCATATCTATTTTTACTTTCGTTTTTATCAGAAATCATGATTGCCACTTCTGCCTACTTCTTCTCATTTGAAGCCCAAAAGATTTTGCTCAAGCCCTTTACCTTAAACCTGTGTATGTCTACCCACCTCATATGTGTTTCTTGTAGACAACATATGGTAGGATTTTGGTTTCTAATCCACTCTGCTATTTGCTTCCTTTTTATGGGCGAGTTCATCCCATTCACATTCAGAGTTATAATTATCAGTTGTGTATTTGCCAACATTTTTGTATCCTCTCCTAGTTCTACCCCTTCTTCTTACACTATTTCCTTTTAAACCAGTGGTTTGCTTTAAGCCAGTAACCCTTTTCTCCTGCTTTGATTTACTTCCCTTTCTACGACCTCCCTTATTATTCCCCTATTTTTATTTTTAATGCCTAATGAATTCTCTCCCCCTTCTTCTCCCCTCCCCTTTTTTGACCTCCCCACTCCCCTGTTCCCCTTGGTTTATCCCTTCTGACTTTCTCAGTAGGTTAGATAGAGTTCTATATCCCAATGGATATAACTACTCTTCCCTCTCAGGGTTAATTCCACTGAGGGTAAGGTTTAAATATTACCTCATAATGCTCTCTTCCTCTCCTTTTTATAATATTATTCATCCCCTCCCCTTCCCATGCCCTCTTTGTGTGTAATAGAATATCCCATTTTTCTTATTCATTCAACTTTCTCTTGGTGACCTCTACTATTCACCACCTCTTCCCCACCCCCACATCATCTTAGACCATTTAGTACTCCAACCTCTCCCTATGAATAATTCTTCTAATTACTATAATGGTGAATACCAATAATTAGATCATATTGAAGCCCTTAAAGAGGCAAATTTAAAAATAAGAGTTTTCTTTCTTTCCCCTCTGTTTCTTATTTACATTTTCATGTTTCTCTTGATTTTTGTGGTTGGATATCAAACTTTCTATTTAGTCCTGGTCTTCTCTGTGCAAATATTTGGAAATCTTCTATCTTATTGAATGCCCATACTTTCCCCTGGAAGTATATAGTCAGTTTTGATGAGTAGGTGATCCTTGTTTGTAGACCCAGTTCTCCTTTCTGAATATCATATTCCAAGCCTTGTGGTCTTGTAGTGTGGAGGCTGCCAGATCCTGTGTGATCCTGATTGTTGCTCCTTAATATCTGAATTGTCTCTTTCTGGCTTCTTGTAAATTTTTTTCTTTTAACTTGGAAGCTCTTGAATTTGGCTATTATATTCCTGGGGGTTGTCTTTTCAGGGTCTAGAATACAGGGTGATATATGGATCCTTTCAATGTCTATATTGCCCTCTTGTTGTAGAACTTCAGGGCAGTTTTGCTGAATAATTTCTTTTAGTATAGAGTCCAAATTTCTATTAATTTCTGCTTTTTCAAGAAGACCAATGATTCTCAAATTGTCTCTTCCTGACCTGTTTTCTTGATCTGTCACTTTATCATTGAGATATTTCATGTTTCCTTCTATTTTATCAGTCTTTTGACTTTGTTTTATTTGTTCTTGCAGTCTTGAGAGATTATTAGCTTCTAATTGCTCAATTCTACCCTTTAAGGACTGGTTTTCCTTTTCAATCTGGTCATTTCTGGTGTTCAATTTGCTTATCAGTTCATTTGATTTCTGAGCCTCACTTTCTAATTGCAAAATTCTGCCTTTTAAACTGTTATTTTCTTGCCAGATCTCTTCCATATTTCTCATCATCTCAGATTTGAACTCTTCAAGAGCTTGTGACCAGTTTCCATTTTTTCGGGAAGGTTTGGATCTGATTATTTGTTTGCTCTATTGTGTGGATTTTCTCTGTGTAAAAGTTGTTGAGTGTTAAAGATTTCTTCGTGTTGATCTTTCAGTTTTGGGGTTCTTGTGAATGGCTTGCCGTTGTGAGCTGAGTGCCCTCTCAGGTTTATCCTCACACCCAGGGTCTCTCTGCACTCTTATGCTCCTGCGGTCTCAGATCTAGTTGTTCTCAGGGTCAAGCCTCCTGGTGGTCCCCTTGTTTGTTCCTCTGCCAGAAGTTCCTTTAACAGTCTCAGGGAGCTGCTTCCACAGTCATGCACCCCTCTGCACTGGGTCCCCACCCAAGGTCCGCACCTGCACTCAAAGTCTTTGTTCAAAGTCCGCATGTTCTTTAGCCTCTTTGGGTCTTAAGTCTTGCTACTCTCTGGAGCAGGCCCTGGTGTTCCCAGGTGGCTGTCAAGGACTTAATGAATGCCCCCAAATTGCACTAACTCTTTTGTGCTGGCTTTGGCATTGTAGGTGGGGTGGGGTGGGGGAGGGGTTGTTCAGCTCACGTTTTAATGAGAGCTGTTTCACCCCCTTATAGCATGGAAATGCCTCAATTCCACGTACTTTCAATGCTGCACCCTGTTGTGGGGTCCCTTCGTTCATCTGGATTTGTTTTTATGTCTTCTTGAGGAGTCCTATATGTGTGGGTTAGGAAAGGTTAAGTAAGATGCTTCTACTCTGCTGCCATCTTAACTCAGAAGCTGTGAAAAGGTACTAGTTTTTCCTGAACACTTCCCATATACCCTATTGGGTAAGATAGAGTTCTATACCTAACTGAGTGTGTTTCTATCATTTACTCAATGAAACAATTCTGATAAGAGTGAGGTTTCTCCACTGTATTAACCCTTTTTTATTCACCTCTTTTATGTGAGATAATTTTCCCTATTCTTCTCTATTCTCCCAGTGCACCCCTCTTTCTCATTCATTGACTATTTTTTTAAGATCATCCCAATATTATGAACTCACACCTGTACCCTCTGTCTATGTAGACTCCTAACTTCTCTCTGGACATAATAAACATATAGGAGCTGGATTTTCTCTTCTTGAAATTCTAAACTGAGTTGCATTTTAAATAATTAAATATTCTCCCTGCCTTTTCCTGAGTATAAATTAGTATAACAGAAACAAACTTTATTTTTGAATTCCAATATAAGAGACTGAGCAAGTCACAACTTTTCTGAGCTTTAGCTTCCTCAGGTAAAATGAGTATAATAGTACTTTCTCTGATATGCCACAGGGCTGTTTTGAGGAAAATACTTTGTAAACACTAAAGGATTAATGTTGTTGTTATCATTATAAAGTTTGGATCCAAAGATGTTTAGCAATCATACTGCTCTCTCAACTCCCTTCATGGATTTTGATACCTCCATGGATCTATGATCTCATTAATTTGGATATTCCCTCCATTGATGCAAATTGCAGCTCATACACATAAAATATGCATTACACTAAAGGTAATTTCCTAATTTCCAACTTGAGGTTAGGGTGTTTGGGCACTTTGTAATTTTTTAATAAATCAGTCTGTTGTGATCTCTGTTTGCTCTGCTTTATTTGAGCTTCCTTAAGCCTGGCCCTAAGTTGGGCTCAATTATTTGAGAAACAAAAGATAAAGACAAATAAGGCCTAATTTAGTTTGGATTTGTAGATTTTTGTGATATCATCTACAGCTAGTTGTTGAATGATTAAAGTTTGTTTTTGGTTTTGTTTTGTTTTTACTCAATGATCTATTTCAATTGGAAATCCTTCAGACACCCAATTCCACACAGACTGAAATGCTAGAAGAGCTGTGGACAATGAGCTCCTCTGTTTTCTAGGAGCCATGGGACTGAACCAGGGGAAAGAGTGAATGAGAGCTCCTCATCCATTACTTCTTCCTCTCCCCATTCTCCCTATTTCCCTCCCTCCCTTGTTTTAGTCGTCCTTACAACTGGAGATGGACTTAGAAGTAGCATAGCAAGAATTAGCAAAGAAAGAAAGAAAGAAAGGAAGAAAGGAAGGAAGGAAGAAAGAAAGAAAGAAAGAAAGAAAGAAAGAAAGAAAGAAAGAAAGAAAGAAAGAAAGAAAGAAAGAAAGGAAGAAAGATTATATGTCTGACAAAGAGCTATGTGTCTAATTGGACAAGATTGCCAATTAGAGAATATCTTCAAATATATTAGACCAACCCATTCATACAGTTGGCTGTGAGTGACAGACCTAGCAAACACTGGTGACAGTCAATAAGTTTAAGACAAGATTCATGTTTACTCAACTAGTATGGAAAGGATATTTATTAGTTCTTATGCCCATGTTGGCAAACATATGTGCCAGAGTGTGGTGGAGGGGACTGTTCCCTTTGCACTCTCCACATGCACACGAGGACATTTTTCTCATCACTGGCCTCTCTGCCCAGAAGCCTGGAGCACTTCCTCCCTCCCCTGTCTCTGGTAAGGTAGGGGGCTCACATGCAGCATGAGGTTGTAGTTTAGGTACTTGGTCTCTAAATGTTTTGCCATCACTGCCTTATGAAAATTCTCACACTTCAAAGTTGTACATAGGGGCTCTTATCATCTAGGATTTCTTTTCATATTCCATGGATCCAAAAGGCATTTTTTATAGGTGGTCTCTGAAGTTAAACTTTTATTTTTGTTTTGGTTTATGTCAAGTGTTTATTTGCAGTTTTGTTTCCTCTTACCATCATTGATATCCTAAAATGGCATTGTTGGCAACATTCCATCTGTTTTGCTGTATGATCGAAGTGTGTCATTATATTGTAAGCTCCTTGAGGACAGAGGCTATCTCTTGACTCTTTTTCTATTCTCAGTACTTAACATAGTGCTTTGTACATAGTAGGCACTTAATAAATGCTTACTGATTAGTTGATTAAAAAGATCAACATATGCCTCAGTTTCCTCACTTGAAAAATGATCTAGAAAAGGAAAGGGCAAATCATTTTAGTGTCTTTGCCAAGAAAATCCCAAATGGAGTCTTAGAGTATTAGACACAACTAAACAACAAAGACCTACATAAGTTCTTGAGTGCCAAATCTCCCCTTGGGCTGGAGGATATATAAAACCAGAGTTGCATTCCTTTGATGGAAAGCTTTGTCCCATTAAAACAAAAATGTCTTAGGAGCAGGGGTGAACTGGAGCCAATTTGAATCCATAACCAAATGTTAAATTTTCAGAATGAGCATTTATATCTCCGAAATCAGAAAACAATATAAATAAGGGCTTTATTGACTGTTTTGTTGATTGTCTAGACTAAAGAAAATGTTAATGATGCAGATTAAACTGAAAAGAATGTCGTGATTGCTTTTTTCTTTCCTTCTGGAGACCCAGTTGTTGAACACTGACCAGCATGACCTTGTTTAGGAGGGATAATACTCTAAGCCTTACCAGTCATTTACACCTCATTATGAATGTGTTTGGAGTACAGGCAGCTTTGTAGAATGGAAAGAGAGCTAGCCTCAGAGTTGTTAAGTGCTCATCCACGATGGAGGAGAAACTATTTGTAAGGTGGCTATGCTCACCAGTATACCACCAATGCAACTATCTGGAAGAAGAATAAAATAATACACATTCGGCAAAGCAGTGTTCATTTACTGTATGAGTCTAACTAAATATTTGACTGAAATATGTGTTAGCTAGCCATTGAGATCTATTCTATTAAGGCAGACATTTTAAGCCTTTTTGTTGTCATAAATCCCTCTGGCAGTCCATGTCCTTCTCAGACTAATGTTTTTAAGTGCATAAAATAAATAGGATTAGGAAGGAAATCAGTCATATTGAAATATAATTATGAAAATATTATAAAACAAATTCATAGTCCTTTGCTTAAGATCCTTTTATTAGGATAATTATAACTACCTTGAAAACAGAAATTATACCTTATTTATTATTGGTGTCCTTAGTGCCTTCTAAAATACCTTGTAAATAGTAGATTATTGCTCTTAATAATAATAAGTCATCATTTTCCAATCCAAGAATAAGTATTTCTGATGCACCAGGCAATGTGCTAAGTATAGAGACAGCCCTTGCTCTCAAGAAATTTAAATTCTAAGGGGGAAGGGGGAAGACAACACCCTATAGGAGGTAGGAAAGGGTTGGGGAACACCACCTGTATTTGGTGACCAGTATTGGCAGAGCAGCTTATTTCATGGAGTGGAAACCAGAAAGAGCAGCAGATGCAATGTGGAGTAGTTAAAGAGTCCAGTTCCTGCCCTCCATGGGAGCTGATAAGATTAACCAAGGAAAGCAATATAGCAGGAGAAGAAATGAGATCCCAGATAAAAAACCCTGAGAGACACCTATGATTGGAGGGAATGACCTAGAGGAGGACTCAGCAAAGGAGACAGAGAAGAAATAGGTGGGTAGGGAGGAAGAAAACCAGGAAAGATTGGTGTCTCAAAGACCTAAAGAGAAGAAAGTATAAAGGAGGGGAAAATGATTAATAGTGTTAAAGACTGCAGAGTGGGCAGGGAGAATGAGGATTGAGAAAATGAATTTTTCTTTTACTGTTGACATAATCACATGGTTTTTGTTGTTTTCATTATTAAATATGATTTAGTATGTTAATTATCTTCCTAACTTTGAGCTATCCTTGTATTTTTCTAGTGGAAGTCTAACTTAGCCACAAAGAATAATTATGATATATAATCTATTTATCAATATTTAAAGGATGTTGAAAAATATATTAATTATGCTATATTGATCTATAGTTCTCTTTCTCTTCTTTATTCTTTCCAGATAGGCATTCAGATATTTTTCTCATAGAAAGAATGGAAGAGAGGGGCTCTTTCCTCTATTTTGGAAACACCAAACTCATGGCCATCTAGTTCTAACCCTGTTTTTCCCATGGCAGCTCCTTCTTTATTTTTATAACTGGGGTCTTTTAAATCTATTATGAGATTCTTTTATATTTTATTTATGCTTCCATCTCATTTACCCTAGAGTTGTGAGAACTGATTTTCCCTCCATCCTATTCTGGTTTATTGCTTTAATTCACTAGTTATGGTTTCTCCTTATTTCACTATCACTTCAAACCTAGACTTGATAGGGCCAAAGACAAAGGGAGAGAGAAAGAGAGAGAGAAGAGGTGGGAGAAGAAAGGAGGAAGGGTGTTTGTTTTGTTTTTCTTATGACTATTCCCTTTCTCTATTTTCCTTTAGAATTTAATGCATTTATATATCGAGATCAATATTTGTGTGTGTGAGAGAAAGAGAGAGAGCAAGCACCTCTTCTTACTCCCTCCCCAAATACACATCCATAGTTTGTTGTAATAAACTTCTCAAAGTTTTTTTGCAACACCTTCCCCCACTCCCACCCCTTACAGGCATTAAGTAGATATATGGTTAAAGATGCCCCTCTCTATCACTTTCCTCTAACCTCTTCCTTAGCATAAATTTCTTCTGGTGGTTCTCAGATTCAAAGTACAATAATCTTTCTCTTCCTACTCATTTTAAGACCTTCTGCTTCCTTTTGATCCAATTTGCTGAGGTCTTGAAAATCAGTATTTAGTCATTTTCATTCTGTATCTCTCTTGCATGCTAAAACCTCAGAGAGGCAATAGCCTTTTATTCTTCATACAGAATATAAATTGTTCAAAATGCCATATTCATTCATTCAGTTACTTAGTCATTCAGGCATGCTTGTATGCATATATACTATGGACAATTTTTGTATCAAAGGACTAAGTTAAGGCTCAAAAATTTCTGGAAAGGGTCTGATGGGTTAAAAATATATGCTCTTTTTCTAACTGGAAATTTTGAATTTTAAGCATATTTAATTTATTTTTAGACAAATTATATTCTTTTTAAAATAATATTTTAAAGTTTTTAATGTGAATTAATGGAATTTAGGGTCATTTTAGCCATATTTTTCTGGGAGTCTAAGAATTCTGAAAGCAAAATCCAGATGTATCACCTAGTTGTATTACTTTTCTTTCTATTATAGATTAAATGTTCTAATGATATCTTGCTTATAGTAAATGCCCTTAAAACATATGAATACATGCAGATTCAAAGAAAGAGGTTAGAATATTTATTATTCCTCAATTGCTAGGAAAACTAAAAATGAAACAGATGAGTTACCTATAGTACCAAAATATAAAATATCTATATTGGAAAGAAAGAGAAAATAGACCATCTAAGCAAAGACACCCACTTAATTATCATTTCTGGTTCACATACTTATAAAAATGGTAACTACAATCATAGGATAAAGAAATTAAAGGAATAAATATGACTAAGAAGAGTTAAATTATCTCTGTTGGCCAATAATATAATTGCTTACTTATTTTGTTCATTCTGCTGAGTTTTCTAATAATAGCTTTGGCAGGTGCAAGATATAAAATAAACCCAGAAAACAAGCATTTTAGCACATTACCAACAAAAATAAGGAAAATTAATGGAAAGGGAAACAATACATAAATTAACAACACATTGTTAAATAGATGGGACTTAAGTTCCTAAGACACAAATAGATTTTATGTAAATTCATCAATAAAACATTTTAT
Source organism: Gracilinanus agilis (assembly GCF_016433145.1). NCBI lineage: Eukaryota > Metazoa > Chordata > Mammalia > Didelphimorphia > Didelphidae > Gracilinanus > Gracilinanus agilis. The sequence continues at coordinate 247,709,088 of NC_058130.1, read as the reverse complement.
TTTATGAAAAATCAAAACAGCTCTGAGGTACTACCTTACACCCAGCAGACTGGCCAATCTGACAGCAAAGAAAAGTAATGAATGTAGGAGTGGATGTGGCAAACTTGGGACACCAAAGCCTTGCTGGTGGACTTGTGAATTGATCCATCCAATCATTCTGGAGGGCAATTTGGAATTATTCCCAAACGATTTTTTAAATTTAATTTTTAAATTTTTCCCATGTTTACATGATTCTGGTTGTCTCCCTCCTCTCTTTCCTCCACCTTTCCTGGAATTGACAAGCAATTTCACTGGGTTATACATATATTATCACTCAAATCCTATTTCCATATTATTCATTTTCTAATAGAGTAATCTTTTAAAAACAAACCCCCAAATCATATATACTCATACAAACAAGGGATAAATCATATGTTTTCTTCTGGATTTCTACACCCACAGTTCTTTCTCTAGATGTAGATAGCATTCTTTCTCTTAAGTCTCTCAGAATTGTCTTGAATCATTGCATTGTTTTTAGTAGCAAAGTCAATTACATTTAATCATCCCACAGTGTTTCAGTTACTATGTTCTCCTGGTTCTACTTATTTCCCTCTGCATCAGTTCATATAGGTCTTTCCAGTTCTTTAGGAGATCATTCTGTTCATCATTCCTTATAGTACAATAGTATTCCATCACCATCATATACCACAATTTGTTTAGCCATTCTCCAATTGAGGAACATCTCTTCATTTTCCAGTTTTTTGACACCACAAAAAGCACAATTATAAATATTTTTGTACAAGCATGTCCTTTCCCATTTCTTTTTATCTCTTCAGTATTCATACCCAGTAGTGGTATTGCTGGATCTATGGACCTATATTCTTTGGATGGAAGGAAGGAAGGAAGGAAGGAAGGAAGGAAGGAAAGAAAGAAAGAAAGAAAGAAAGAAAGAGAGAGAGAGAGAAAGAGAGAGAGAGAG